>NC_079189.1:83837690-83980190 GCF_029499605.1 Hyla sarda
CACCATTCTGTATCTTTGCGGGCATGGCCGTATTGATATAACTGCTTGTCATTTTCTTTGGTTTATGTGTTTGAAAAATTTCAATAAAAATTTCAAGTAAAAAAATAAATAAAAAAATAAAAGCTTAAGAACACATTTTCCCCCATCTTATACACATACTTAGGATCGAGGTCCAAACACAGAAAGTGCATCCTGGAGTGCTGAGGGGAGGGGGGGGGTGTCCAACCAACAGCATGTGGCAGTTAAGTGTGAGAGGAGCTATGATTGGATGAGGCTGGACAGCCCCCCCCCCCCAGCCCTCCAGGCTGCACTTTCTGTGTTTGGACCTTGGTCCTAAGTCTGTGTATAAGATGGGGGGAAATGTGCTCTTGAGCTTTTTTTAAGAACAAATAAAACATAGAAAACGTCATTTTTTTTTTAAAACGTATATTAAAATTTTTTTTTTTATTTACCATAAGGAGTGCAATAGCAAAAATTTATTTTTTATGGGAGTTACCCTTTAACTCTGATCTCCAGTTATACTGGGTGTATGCAGAGGCTAAAAACAGATCTTGTCTCTGTGTTCTGGAATCTTCTATGCAAAACACTTATCCTTAAAAGTACCCCAAAAATGTCAGTAGCTTATAAATCTAAATGCAGTGTGGGTGGTACTATATGGTAACTCTTCAGCCTTATTGATAAAATACTGGAGAGAACAGGAACCATCAGAATCCCAGACATAATGGGGGAGATTTATCAAAACCTGTGCAAAGGAAAAGTTGCCCATAGCAACCAATCAGATCCCTTCTTCAATTTTTGCAGAGGCCTTGTTCAAAATGAAAGAAGCAAGCTGATTGGTTACTATGGGCAACTGGACAACCTTTCCTTTGCACAGGTTTTGATAAATATCTCCCTTTGGGATACTTTGGGTATTAGCCATATAGACACAGGTATATAATATAGTGTTGTAATGTCCCCAGCTTCCCAACCATCATTATAAAGAAACACATATACAAATGTTGGCAGTCACAGCCTTTATTGACTGCAAAGATAGTAGAAAATAAGGTCAGTTATTGTGGAAGAAGGAGACTTTGACCAATCATATAGGGCATGGATGTGGTTAGGGTATTAGTTTTTTTTTTCCTGAATAGCCTTTTACCCATGCAATTGTCCTCAGTCTGAATGATAATAGGATGATAATAATCCGACCATGCAGGACACACAAAGCTAAAATCATTAAAGATCTTGTGAGTTTCAGCTGTGATTTCCAATGGTTGTTCCACAAGGTGCCCAGTTTCTTCAGCATTTGGGTAAATCATAACAGGAGCTGCCGTCATGGAGGCTGGTGGTCTCATCCTTCTGGCTTCCACATCTTTCCAGTTAATGTCTGAAAAAAAAACGATGTCTCCTGATATCACATGTAACTCCTAACCTCTGAAACTGGTCTTTACAAAGCAGTCTACTTATGAGGTTTACTGAGTCTGGAGTCAGGAACCATGGGTAAAATATATCAGATATCGTGTAAACTGAAAGCCGTCCAGTTAGCAAGTTGTATAGGATGACGCCCATGGAATAGTAGTCCATTCCTCTCCCATGTTCCTTGTTCTTTACAAGTTCTGGGGCTGCGCACCTTGGTGTACCTCTGGTCTTCAGGAATACATATCTCGCAGCAAGCCCGAAATCTGTTATTTTGATGTGACCATCTTGGGTTAGAAAAATGTTTGCCGGTTTGAGGTCCCTATGGACAATGTCTTTACTGTGTAAGAACTGTATGCCACAAACCACCGCTGTGATAAATGTTGCTGTTCTGACAACAAGAGGACTGTACCTTAGGATAAAGTCATACAGATCCCCTCTGGTGGCCACCTCCATAACATAGTAGACACTGAGTAGTGATTGGAAGGCTGCCAGGCCATGGATTAAATAAGGGCACTGGTGGGAGAGTTGTAGGACATCACGCTCTATGAACGTGTGTCCATATCTTGTGAACCACTTCTTTTTTGTTTCCTTAATGGCCACATATTCCTTTCGAATGATTTCTCTTCCTAAGTAGACTTTGCCATAACCTCCTTTACCAAGTATACGGTGTAAAGTGAAGCAGTGTAGTGATAGGGGGACTGTTTTAGATGATGTACCAGGCTGTAGGATGGTATGTTCCCCCTCATCATCTTTTTCCTGCTCTTTACATGTACTGGGATTTCCTCTCTGACCACATATGATCCTCTCCATTTTAGATCAGCAAGCCACCTCCAAGGTGCCTGTAGCATGACTGAGACCCTTGGACATTTCTTGGCTTCCTGTGCTGATGCCTTGTGACCTGTTACGGAGGAGATGTATGGGGTTTCCTTCGTGGAGTACATATGATCCTCTCCATTTTAGGTCAGCAAGCCACTTCCATGGCGTCTGCAGATGGGCTAAGACACTTGGCCTTTTCTTGTCTTTCTCCAGTCCCTGGTTATTATAAGACGTCCTACCTTTGCTGTCCATCACATTAATGTTGCTGGGTCCTGGGAGTTCACTCAAACTTCTCTTCTCTTTGTCAGAAGTTTTTCTCATCCAGGTCCCGAGGTTTCGCAGGTGACCTAAGAACCTGTTCTTCTTTGGTTTCTCAGTCTCCTGCCCATTATCTCTTTGCTCGATGGCAGTTTTGTCCTCCTCCTTCTCTCCTTCTTTTTCTAAATGATTTATCTTCTTTGTTGCCTTCATTGTATGAAGAATGCGAAGAAAAAATCTCTCTTGAATTGCAGAAATCGCAAGTGAGCACTCACATGTAACTCTCCTGAGGAAGTAGTAGCAAGTGAATGAAGGAAAGTCATCCAGGGATCTGTCTGAATTTATTTATTTATTTATGTATATAAATTTTAACCAGATAATCTTGTTTCTCACAGTCTTTAAAGGGGTTATCCAGGAAAAAACTTTTTTTTTAATATCAACTTGCTCCAGAAAGTTAAACAGATTTGTAAATTACTTCTATTAAAAAATCTTAATCCTTTCAGTACTTATGAGCTTATAATGTTAAGGTTTTTCTTTTCTAAGTGCTCTCTGATGATACGTGTCTCGGGAACCGCCCAGTTTAGAAGCAAATCCCCATAGCAAACCTCTTCTAAACTGGGCGGTTCCCGAGACACGTGTCATCAGAGAGTACTGAGACAGAAAAGAACAACCTTAACTTCAGAAGCTCATAAGTACTGAAAGGATTAAGATTTTTTAATAGAAGTAATTTACAAATCTGTTTAACTTTCTGGAGCCAGTTGATATATAAAAAAAAGTTTTTTTCCTGGATAACCCCTTTAAGTGTATCTTTGCAACCTTATAAGTGGAGTCTGTAGTAAAGAGTCAGAAAGACCTGGCACAGCTGACTGATGGCTCTCAATTCTGTGGCGGAATAATAAGACCTATCCGTTCCCGACCGGTGAAGTGCAGTGCTATACGTGTGTGGAAGATAAGTACATTCGTATGTAGCAAGAAAAAGGAGTAACACGTAGCAACTCACCACTTCAGTAGAAACTTGTTTAATAGTGCAGGTTGTCGTACAGCTGACACATAACAACGGGAACGGTGTGCAGGGAGGGCTAGACGTGGCGGGGGGAGCTCGAGACGATGGATCCTATTTCGCGTCCAGTGACGCTTCTTCCGCTCCCAGGGACCGGAAGAAACGTCACCGGACGCGAAATAGGATCCATCGTCTCGAGCTCCCCCCGCCACGTCTAGCCCTCCCTGCACACCGTTCCCGTTGTTATGTGTCCGCTGTACGCCAACCTGCACTATTAAACAAGTTTCTACTGAAGTGGTGAGTTGCTACGTGTTACTCCTTTTTCTTTTGTACTTATTAGTGGAGTGCTGCAGTGACCGTGTTGACCTTCTGGAAGTTTCTTTTATCTGTACTCATCTGTTTCCTTCATGCTCTCAATATGGCTCTCAGCGTGCTATAGCAATACAGATAACCATCCTTTTTCAGCTTTTCCGAGGCAGCTAGAACTATACTGCCATGGTTGGTTATCATTGTCGTCTTGGTCATCATCATCACTGTTGATGTGGGGGCTTTTGAAAACATTTTTATTGATAGCCACTAGGGATCGATAGATATCGGTTTTTTAGGGCCGATACCGATAATCGGTGCAGGTTAGGGCCGATAGCCGATAACTTATACCGATATTCCGGTATAAGTTATCGGCTATTTAACCCCCTGCGACACTGCTGCAGATCATTGATTTAAAGCGGGCGCTTTAAATCAATGATCTGCAGTGGCATAGGCCGCCGCCGCCACCACCACCCGCTTCTCTCCCCTTACCTGCCAGGGTGGTCCGGGCCATCCATCCATCGTTTCTGTAGCGTCCGGTGGCGTTCCGGGTGGAGGGTGGTCCGGTCCGGGCTGTCCTTCTTCTCCGGCGGGCCTCTTCTCGACTCCGGGCAGGCTCCGGCCTAGTACGCTGCATTGACGTCGCTGCGCAGTGACGCCCGTGCACAGCGACGCACCTGACGTCACGGCGTAGCGGCGTCTATGCAGCGTACTAGGCCGGAGCCTGCCCGGAGTGGAGAAGACCGTGGGAGAAGGACAGCCCGAACCGGACCACCCTCCACCCGGAACGCCCCCGGACGCTACAGGAACGATGGATGGATGGCCCGGACCACCCCCATTACGGGTAAGTTTAATTTTTTTATTGACTGGGAGGGTGGGGGAGGGGCCCGACCGGTATAGCGGTATGGGAAAAAATCCATACCGGTATACGGCCTAGCATCACGGTGGGGGGTGCGGTGGGTCGGTGGTGCGGTGCGGCGGGTCGAGGGGGTGGCGGTCGCGGGGCGGTGCGGGGGGCGGTGCATTATCGGCTTATCGGCAAGATAATTGCCGATACCGATAATGCCCAAAATCGTGATTATCGGCCGATAATATCGGCCATACCGATAATCGGTCGATCCCTAATAGCCACCATAGGTGGACATCCAATGTAGTGTTATTTAAACCATACATAGATGACACCATATTTATTTGGAACAGAGAGGAGGTGGATATTTTTGACACTTTATTTTTCATCATACTTTAATGTTAACCCTTGGGGTAATCCGTTTCAAGAGTCATTATAGTAAGGAGAGTGTTGAATTCTTGGACTTCATTCTCTACAGCACCGTCTCCCGCGTGTGACCCAGCGCCATGTGGAGACGGGTGCTGTGGATATGGGAAGCTCTGTCATATAGCATCTATAGACTATTGACTATGGTGCCCAATGCTGCATGATAGTCATCTGTCTACAAAACATTAGCCTTAAGAAATACTACCAAATGATACAGGACACAGTTGGCAATTTATATTCTCATGTGTCTGGTGACATGTTCTCTATTAAATATTATATAAACTGTCCATCCATCTATATTATGATATTCTATATCTGATAGAGTGCAGGTATAAACAACAATATGTGGGGCGGTATACCCAGCCCCTACATCGTCACTTAATCATAGATGGAATATAACATTATAATCAAGAAATACACAGGTCTCTGAATTTAAAGGGGTACTCTGCCCCTAGACATCATATCCCTAATCCAAAGTATAGGGGTAAAATGTCATATGTCCTCACTGTATATAACTGTGCAATAGGAGGTGAAGCTTCCCGTTCCGTCTTCAGCAGGAGACTCCGTGTAATATGATTCTATGGCACTGAGTTTTGCCTTGGAGACAGAGTGGGAAGTTTCCCCTCCTAATGCACAGTTGTATATGAAGGGAAGAACGGCAACTCATTTGGGCACCAAATTTTTAATTAAGGTAATTTAAGAAAATGAGTAGTGCTGGACAATTTTTCATAAAATTGACAATATAATTGGAGGTATGCTTTTTTAGAGCTGCAGTAACACTGTTCCAACGCAACACACACTGAGCCTTAACTTATGATTTATATAGTTGCTGCTGGGCATCATGATATTTAAAGGCATGCAATGACATTCTGATTTCAATATACTTCTAGGCAAGTCCGTGACCCTCGTGCAAATTTTGAGCAATCTGTTAGTGTCCTGAGGCACGCCAAATATGTTCGCCCTGACATTGTAACAAAAACATCCATTATGCTGGGGCTAGGAGAGACAGAAGAACAAGTCTATGACACCATGACAGGTGAGTAAAATGAAGTAAATGTTGGGATATATCTCCACTATGTACTGGGATAACCATGGAGCTGATCATGTGTATCTTATACCTGTAGCTTTACGTGAAGCAGAAGTCGACTGTTTGACCCTTGGACAGTACATGCAGCCAACAAAACGTCATCTCAAGGTAACCAAACACCCACATCATGCAGTGAGATTTTCTTTGTACATATACCAGTCATTTTAACTGCTAAGAGGAAAAACTATTCCACTAAACATGCTTTAATGTTTATTTTACATGTAACTTTTTATTTGGTCTTCTGCAGGTTGAAGAATATGTCACGCCTGAAAAGTTTAAACACTGGGAAAATATAGGCAATGAGCTAGGATTCCTGTACACTGCCAGTGGTCCTCTGGTCCGATCATCCTACAAAGCCGGTATGCCTTTTTTTTTACGTTTTACGACTCGATTGTTTTGTGAACATCCCAGCTGATACTTTATATTTGCTTTGTGCTTGTTCATTTATTGTTTGAGCAAATGGTCAAGGTTAACCTCTTAAGGACCAAGGACGTACCGGTACATCCGGAGTCCTTTCCCTTTCTATAACGCGGGGCCACGATGCGGGTCGGGCCCAGCCTCTAACAACGCGCGCTATTAACCCTTTAGACATGGCGTTCACAGTTGAACGCCGTGTCTAAAGTGAAAGTAAATCACTGCCGGTTAGCTCAGGGGGCTGTTCGGGATGTCCGCTGCGAAATCGCTGCATCGTGAATCGCTCTGGGATACAAGGAGGGTCTCGAACCATGCCTCCTGGTGTCCGATCGCCGGATGACTGCTCAGTGCCTGAGATCCAGGCATGAGCAGTCAAGCGGCAGAATCATTGATCACTGGTTTCTAGGGATGTCCCGATACTGGTATCGGTATCGGAGCCGATACTAGCCATTTGCATGGTATCGGGGACCCGTTTAATGTCCCCAATACCATGTCTGATACCTGGTGCCGCTCCGCTGCCCCGTTCTCCCGTCTGCATCATAGTGTTCCATGGAGGAGCATGTGACACACACTTCACTCCACTTCCTCCCCTGCGCCCAGCGTAAAGCTACGGAGGAAGCAGAGTGACGTATATGTCACATGCTCCTCCATAGGACGCCATCGGGAGGACGGGAGAACAGCGAAATAGGACACCATCAGGAGGACGGGACAGTGGAGCTGCAGCACCCAACAGAGGACAGCCACAGGTGAGCTGTCTGCAAGGAGGGGGCTGCTACTAATGTCTACAGTGGGGCCTGCTGTTGCTGTCTAAAGGGGGGCCCTGCTGTCTACAGGGGGAGGAAGGGGGGCTGCTGTCTAAACGGGGGGCCCTGCTGCTGCTGTCCAAACGGGGGGCCCTGCTGTCTACAGGGGGAGGGAGGGGGGCTGCCGCTGTTGTCTAGAGGGGGGGCCCTGCTGCCACTGCTGTCTAAAGGGGGGGCCTGCTGCTGTTTAAATGGGGGCCCACTGTCTAAAGGGGGGCTGCTACTAATGTCTACAAGGGGGGCGGCTGCTAATGTCTTCAAGGGGATACTACCTATTATTAAAGACAATCTTACAGCAGAGTCACCTGCACTAACTTGAATTTATAGGCAGATAGTGCAGGTGACCCGGTTTCTACTGCTGCTCACCATGTGGTCATAGGTCTCACCGCCAATGCAAATTCCCTGTTCTGTCCAATGGAGAAGAGAGAAATCTTGGCTCATACTACAGCAGTTGCCTCCATTGTGCACAACAAGGACCCACATATCATACGGTAAGCAGCGCCAGAAACCGGATCACCCTGCTGTCAGATTCCCTTTAAAATAAAAGTACTCGCAATTGGAATCGGCGAGTACTAGAATTAAAGTATCGGTACTCGTACTCGGTCGTAAAAAAAATGGTATCGGGACATCCCTACTGGTTTCAGTGATCAATGTAAAAGATCAGTATGTGCAGTGTCATAACTATAACACTGCAAAAAAAAAAGTGAATAAAGATCATTTAACCCCTCCCATAATAAAAGTTTGAATCATCCCCCTTTTCCCATTTAAAAAAAACTGTGTAAATAAAAATAAACATATGTGGTATCGCAGTGTGCGGAAATGTCCGAATTATAAAAATATATAGTTAATTAAACCGCACAGTCAATGGCGTACGCGCAAAAAAAATTCCAAAGTCCAAAATAGTGTATTTTTGGTCACTTTTTACATCGTGAAAAAATGAATAAAGCTATCAACAAGTCCAATCAATTCAAAAATGGTACCGCAAAAAATTTCAGATCACGACGCAAAAATTTAGCCCGCATACCGCCCCATATGCGGAAAAATTAAAAAGTTATAGGGGTCAGAAGAGGACAATTTTAAACTTATAAATTTTCCTGCATGTAGATATGATTTTTTTCAGAATTAAGACAAAATCAAACCTATAAAAGTAGGGTATCATTTTAATTGCATAGACCTACAGAATAAAGAGTGTGTCATTTTTACCGAAAAATTTACAGCGTAGAAACAGAAGCCCCCAAAATTTACAAAATAGTGGGGGTTTTTTTCAATTTTGTCTCACAATGATTTTTTTTCCCGTTTCGCTGTAGATTTTGGGGTAAAATGACTGATGACAAAGTAGAATTGGTGGCGCAAGAAATAAGCCATCATATGGATTTTTAGGTGCAAAATTTAAGGGGTTATTATTTTATAAGGGTGAGGAAAAAACAAAAGTACAAAAATGGAAAAACCCCGGGTCCTTAAGGGTTTAAAGCAGCTGTCAGTCTCTTTTTGTGATCTCCAAACTGTGGACCTCCAGATGTTGCAAAACTACAAATCCCAACATGCCCAGACAGCAAACAGCTGTTTGGGCATGCTGGAATATGTAGTTTTGCAACAGCTGGAGGGCTACAGTTTGAGACAACTATACAGTGGTCTCTAAACTGTATCCCTCCAGATCTTACAAAACTACAACTCCCAGCATGCCCACACAGCTGTTTGCTGTCTGGGCATGTTGGGATTTGTAGTTTTGCAACATCTGGAGGTCCACAGTTTTGAGATCACTGTTAAGTGGTCTCTAACTGTAGCCCTCCAGATGTTGCAAAACTGCAAATACCAGCATGCCCAAACAGCTGTTTGCTGTCTGGGCATGTTGGGATTTGTAGTTTTGCAACAGCTGGAGGTACGCAAAAACTATTTTTTAAAGGTGAGGAAAAAATGAAAGTACAAAAACGGAAAAACCCGTTTTTGTACTTTCATTTTTTCCTCACCTTTAAAAAATAATAGTTTTTGCGTACCTCCAACTGTTGTACTAATAAATGTAGTTGCGTACCTCCAGCTGTTGCTTAACTACATTTCCCAGCATGCCCTTCGGTGATCAATAGATGCTGGTAGTTGTAGTTTTGCAACAGCTGGACGCACACTGGTTGGAAAATACTAACTGATGGTTTTCCAACCAGTGTGCCTCCAGCTGTTGCAAAACTACAGCTCCCAGCATGCACGGTCTGTCATTACATGCTGGGAGTTGTAGTTTTTAAACAGCTGGCGGTTTGCCCCCCCCCCCCCCCCATGTGAACGTGCAGGGTACATTCACACGGGCAGGTTTACAGTAAGTTTCCTGCTTCAAGTATCAGCTGCGGCAAATTTTTCGCCACTGCCCAAATTTCTAGCGGGAAGCTCACTGTAAACCTCCGCCAGTGCGAACGTACCCTAAAAACACTACACTAACACATAATAAAGGGTAAAACACTACACATACACCCCTTACACTGCCCCCCCCCCCCCCCAATAAAAATAAAAAACTTATTGTACAGCAGTGTTTACAAAACGGAGACTCCAGCTGTTGCAAAACAACAATTCCCAGCATTTCCAGACAGCCACTGACTGTCCAGGCATGCTGGGAGTTTAGCAACAGCTGGAGGTACCCTGTTAGGGGTATAGTGAGCCTTAACACCCCAGAGGTGTTTAATGAAAATTCTTCAAAATTGGATGGAAAAATGAGAAAAAAAAAAATAAATTCACTAAAATGCTGGTGTTACCCGAAATTTTTCATTTTCACAAGGGAAAATAGGAAAAAAAGCCCCCCAAAATTTGTAACCCCATTTCTTCTGAGTAAGAGCATACCCCATATGTGGATGTAAAATGCTCTGCTGGCGCACTACAATGCTCAGGAGAGAGGGAGCGCCATTGGGATTTTGAAGAGAAAATTTGTCCGGAATTGAAGGCCACGTGTGTTTACAATGCCCCCATAGTGCCAGAACAATGGACCCCCCCCACATGTGACCCCATTTTGGAAACTACACCCCTCATGTAATGTAATAAGGGGTACAGTGAGCATTTACGCCCCACAGGTGTCTGGCAGATTTTTGGAACAGTGATCCGTGAAAATGAAAAATGTAATTTTTCATTTGCGCAGCCCACTGTTCCAAAGATCTGTCAAACGCCAGTGGGGTGTAAATACTCACTGCTCGCCTTATTAAATTCTATGAGGGGTGTAGTTTCCAAAATGGGGTCACATGAGGGGGTGCTACTGTTCTGGAACCACGGGGGGCTTTGTAAACGCACATGGCCCCCGACTTCTATTCCAACCAAATTCTGTCTCCAAAAGCTCAATGGCACTCCTCCTCTTCTGAGCATTGTAGTGCGCCAGCAGAGCACTTGACATCCACACATGGGGTATTTCCATATTCAGAAGAAATAAGGTTACAAATTTTGGGGGTCATTTTCTCCTATTACCCCTTGTAAAAATTTAAAATTTGGGGAAAAAAACAGCATTTTAGTGAAAAAAATTTTTTTTTCATTTATAAATCCGACTTTAATGAAAAGTCATCAAACACCTGGGAGGTGTTAAGGCTCACTGTACCCATTGTTGCATTCCTTGAGGGGTGTAGTTTCCAAAATAGTATGCCATGTGTTTTTTTTTTTTTTTTTTTTATGCTGTCCTGGCACCATAGGGGCTTCCTAAATGTGACATGCCCTCCAAAAACCATTTCAGCAAAATTTGCTTTTCAAAAGCCAAATGTGACTCCTTCTCTTCTGAGCATTGTAGTGTGCCAGCAGAGCAGTTGACATCCACACATGGGGTATTTTCATGCTCAGAAGAGATGGGGTTAAATTTTGGGGGGCATTTTGTCTTATTTTTACAACTTGTGGGGTGTTAAGGCTCACTGTACCCCTTGTTACATGCCTTGAGGGGTGTAGTTTCCAAAATAGTATGCCATGTGGGGAAGGGGGGGGGTATGCTGTTCTGGCACCATAGGGGCTTCCTAAATGTGACATGCCCCCCAAAAACCATTTCAGAAAAATTCACTCTCAAATCCCACTGTCGCTCCTTCCCTTCTGAGCTCTCTACTGCGCCCGCTGAACACTTGACATACACATGAGGTATTTTTGTACTCTAGAGAAATTGGGTTACACATTTTAGGAAGATTTCTCTCCTTTTACCCCTTATAAAAATTCAATAACTGGGTCTACAAGAACATGCCAGTGTAAAAAATTAAGATTTTGAATTTTCTCCTTCAAATTGCTGCTATTCCTGGGAAACACCTAAAGGGTTAAAACACTTACTGAATGTAATTTTGAATACTTTGGGGGTGCAGTTTTTATAATGGGGTCATTTGTGGGGTATTTCTAATATGAAAGCCCTTCAAATCCACTTCAAATCTAAACTGGTCCCTGAAAATTTTCGATTTTGAAAAGTTTGTGAAAAATTGGAAAATTGCTGCTGAACTTTGAAGCCCTCTGATGTCTTACAAAAGTAAAAACATGTCAATTTTATGATGGAAACATAAAGTAGACATCTTGTGCATGTGAATCAATATATAATTTATTTGGAATATTCATTTTCCTTATTAGCAGAGAGCTTTAAAGTTAAAAAATTTTCAATTTTTTCATCAAATTTGGGAATTTTTCACCAAGAAATGATACAAGTATCGACAAAATTTTACCACTAACATAAAGTAGAATATGTCACGAAAAAACACTCTCGGAATCAGAATGAAAGGTAAAAGTATCCCAGAGTTATTAATGCTTAAAGTGACAGTGGTCAGATGTGCAAAAAATGGCCGGGTCCTACAGTGAAAATTGGCAGGATCCTTAAGGG
The DNA here is from genome assembly GCF_029499605.1 of Hyla sarda. Taxonomy (NCBI): domain Eukaryota; kingdom Metazoa; phylum Chordata; class Amphibia; order Anura; family Hylidae; genus Hyla; species Hyla sarda. Next base: position 83,849,844 of record NC_079189.1, read on the forward strand.
GTTAATGGGTTAACCTAAAGTTTCTTAGTAAGGATTTGAAATTCTTAAACTGCATGTGTGATTGTTATATTTACTAGTCCTGATGTTCATTATTTCACCAAATCCTGAATATTAGTTTTGAGCTTATGAAGTTTTTCCAAAACAATATTAGAACAGTTTATATGAGGTTCCATAAATGTGGATTTAACTTATTTGCTCAATATTTAGAGATTTAAAAGGGGTATTTTCATTGTCAACATACATGCAACCCTGGGACCCACATCTACCGTATATACTCGAATATAAGCCGAGTTTTTCAGCACGATTTTTCGTGCTGAAAATACCCCCCTCGGCTTATACTCGAGTGAACTCTCCACCCGCAGTGGTCTTCAACCTACGGACCTCCAGAGGTTTCAAAACTACAACTCCCAGCAAGCCCGGGCAGCCATCGGCTGTCCGGGCTTGCTGGGAGTTGTAGTTTTGAAACCTCCGGAGGTCCGCAGGTTGAAGACCACTGCGGCCTTCGACATCATCCAGCCCCCTCTCACCCCCTTTAGTTCTGTACAGTACTCACCTCCGCTCGGCGCTGGTCCGGTGCTGCAGGACTGTCCGTGAGGAGGTCGTCCGGTGGGATAGTGGTTCCGGGCTGCTATCTTCACCGGGGAGGCCTCTTCTAAGCGCTTCGGGCCCGGCCCCAGAATAGTCACGTTGCCTTGACAACGACGCAGAGGTACGTTCATTACCAATGTACTTCTGCGTCATCGTCAAGGCAACGCCTCTATTCTGGGCCCGAAGCGCGGAGAAGAGGCGCCCCCAGTAAAGATAGCAGCCCGGAACCACTATCCCACCGGACGACCTCCTCACCGGACAGTCCTGCAGCACCGGACCAGCGCCGAGCGGAGGCGAGTACTGTACAGAACTAAAGGGGGGTGAGAGGGGGCTGGATGATGTCGAAGGCCGCAGTGGTCTTCAACCTGCGGACCTCCGGAGGTTTCAAAACTACAACTCCCAGCAAGCCCGGACAGCCGATGGCTGCCCGTGCTTGCTGGGAGTTGTAGTTTTGAAACCTCTGGAGGTCCGCAGGTTTAAGACCACTGAGGGCGGATGATAAGAGGATGATGAAGGGGGGGGTGTGGCATGATGACAAGGGGATGATGAAGGGGGGGGTGTGGGATGATTACAAGGGGATGATGAAGGGGGGTGGGGATGATAAGGGGATGACAGGTGATGATGAGGGTCTGGATGATGACAGGGGGGGATGATGTATTTCCCACCCTAGGCTTATACTCGAGTCAATAACTTTTCCTGGGATTTTGGGTTGAAATTAGGGGCCTCGGCTTATACTCGGGTCGACTTATACTCGAGTATATACGGTATCTTAAAAACGAGAACCCTGCAGTTGCTTCCAACCTACTTGCGGACAGAGGTGGGTGAGAAGCTGAAAGTAAACAGGCCATTTAACACAGTTTATGTAACTCCCATAGAGGGTAATGAGAGATGCAAAAATAGTGTAGCAAGACCAGCTCCAGAAGCAGGACCGGTTTCATACATATCTCAGTTGTCTTCTTTTTAGATGAGTTAACTTTTTGGGGAGAGCTAATAGGAATACTTTTTCCCTTGGCTCATTGCCTGAAATTAAGTCCAAATACACATGTCTTCGTACCTCCTGGAGCCACGTTTCTTATAGATTAGAGAATATTGCTTTAACATTATTTTGTTTTTACTTAATTAGGTGAATTCTTCTTGAAGAACTTGATAGAGAAAAGGAAAACAAAGGCCTTATAAGAAAGAGTGTAGTAATGTTGTGTGTGTACAAACAGTATCTATTCAATGAAAGAAGGATGTGGTATACCACGTTGTGCCAATGGTATAAAAGCGGGTGAGCAGCAATGTGGCATCAGCGTTTGCTAAGACTTCAGACTGTAAAGAAACATTTCATTCTACTTTAGCAGATGGCATAAAATCTTTAAAAGAGTGAAACCACAGCACACAAAAATTCAGTTTGCACAAGGAGTGGAGGAGTTGCTCCTATCAACCAATTGGATCATACCTTCTATTTTTCAAGTATCCCAAAAAAAAAAAGTTTTTTATTTTCCAGCATACTGAATGTTTTAAATGTGTTTTACCACTGAAAATAAAAGGAAAGGTAATAAATTGTGATGGTTGGGGGTCTGACTGCTAGGGCTCCTACTGATCACAAAAACAAGTTCTAGAGTGTCCCGTGAGTACAGTGGCCCCCTCCCCCCGACCTACCATGACCCCAACATACGATCATTTCAACATACAATGGCCTCTCAGAGACCATTGCATGTTGAAGGCAGCATCAACATATGATGCTTTTGTATGTTGGGGCCATCGCATAAACAGCTATCCGGCAGCGAAGACTGCTTCAGCTGCCACCGGATAGCCTGTTACGGTGCCCCGTGTGGTCCGCTGACGATCACTTACCTGTCCTCGGGGCTCCGGCACGTCCTCTTCGGGATCCCCTGCATCACCGTTGCTCTCCATAGTAGTCATCACGTCACTGCGCACCCAGTCCCATCATCCTATAGGAGTGGCGTGCGTAGCGACATGATGGCGGCGACTGAGAGCGAGGATGCCGGGGAAGCAGAGGCCTTGCCGGAGCGTCGGGGACAGCGATGGAAGGCGACATCCCGGGCAGCAGTGACTATCTGGAGTGGTGGGGACAGGTGAGTACAACTTCCTCTACCAGTGGTCTACAACCTGCGGACCTCAAGATGTTGCAAAACCACAACTCCCAGCATGCCCGGACAGCCGTTGGCTGTCCGGGCGTGCTGGATGTTGTAGTTTTGCAACATCTGGAGGTCCGCAGGTTGTAGACCACTGTCCTATACTTTACATTGCACGGATCCCTTAACATACAATGGTTTCAACAAACGATGGTCCGTTTGGAACGGATTACCATCGTATGTTTAGGGACCACTGTATTGCAGCATTGAGCTTGTATGAACGCCCCTTTGTTCACTGCCATGAGACCTAAAGTTAGTTCTAGAGAGGAGTGAACTTACAGTAAATTTGATTCGTCACGAACTTCTCAGCTCGGCGGTTGCTGCCTTTTCCTGCATAAATTAGTTCAGCTTTCCGGTGGGCTGGAAAAGGTTGCTACAGTCCTAGGAAAGAGTCTCCTAGGACTGTATCCACCTTTTCCAGCCCATGGGAGCACCTGAAAGCTGAACTAGTTTATGCAGGAAAAGTCATCAACTGCCGAGCCGAGAAGTTCGTGACTAATCGAATTTACTGTAAGTTCGCTCATCTCTAGTTAGTTCCTTAGTAGTAAATAAAGTTGTGGTCCCACAAACATGCTGATGTTTTATTCACGAGGATCACTGGGAATCTTTATTCTTTTTATATGGGCCCCCAGCGATTACACATTTATCGCGTATTTTGTAGACTGACAAATGCTTTTAGGGGTAGAAGTCTTGTTAACATCATTTTGTCACTTATTTAAGAAAAGGATTGCATTTACCTGTCATAACTTAACTATTGACTCCACAATAAACTTAAATGATACTTGAAAGAGGAAATTTTACTCCATTTCTAGGAAACCATTCCTACATGTCAAACACCATACTGTATTGAGGATGATAGGATAACACAGCTTTTACTTCTAGCAAAGTTTTATTTTTACTTGCTTTGCATTATGGCTGGAGTTTGAATGCCAATAAACATGTTTTGTTTTGCAAAAGACTGCTCCATATTATGTCAACAAAATACACAAAATCCTGTTTAAAATAATAAAAAGGATAATATTTTGTAAAACAAAAAGCTTTTGATTGACAGTGCCCATTTAATCCTAGAAAACTAGGCACCAATATAAAGAAACTGCATTTACCATAAGAACAGTACTATTTCTGGCCATTATATAACCTGTATATGAATCTTAGGCAGTTTTTCCCTCTGCATCTAATTTCTGAACCACAAGTGAAGACCAGCTGCTATTGTTCCTTCTATATACACACAGAAGAGGGGATCCTGTTCTCGTATAGTCTGTCACAACCTGAGAAGCAGCATAGAAGACAATAGAATACTCCATGCTGTCAATGCAGGAGTGGGGTGAAAGTCTATGGAGAGGGGGTGGGGGTTGGGGTGTCAGTAGAGACACCCAGATACTTCATTAAAAGGAGAAGCGTTTCTCTTATAAGATACATTAAGTAATTCACTTGTACTACTGACTCATGCAAAGTTTGCTGAAATGACTGACCTTTTACCATGGAAAGATAAAAGGTCTAGCACTTAAAAAAATAAATAGAAGTCTCATGCCTGAAAAAGAGAAACATCCCATATCTGCAGGATAGGGATATAAGTTATATCACAGGGGCTTCCCACAATCTCCTGTATGGAGCCCCTGGCTCTCCCCCAGAGCGGCACGTCACGACCCCTCCATATCTCTATGGGAGAGCCATTCGGCAATCTTCAGCTTTCCCATAGACCCATATGGAGGAGGCATGGCGGCCCCTGCTTCGGCCGGGTGTTGTGACACGCTGCTCTGGGGGAGAGTCGAGCCTCCGTAGGAGACTGCCGGGGTGCCAGCTGTCAGACCCCCTGCAGTCTAAAACTTATCCCCTATCCTGCAGATATGGGATAAGTTTTTCTGTGTTGTATGGATCCCACTCTAATACACAGGGGTACTGGAGCTTTACTGAAGGTCCATTAGTACTTCTGATTTAATATTTTATTATAGAGATATAGATTGATCTAATCTCTCTCTCCAGAGATTCCATCACTTCCAGGAAACAGAATCTGGCTTACCTCGAGTCATTTTGTTTACCACCAAGTCTGAACTGGGACATAGGACAATGACACAATTATTGTTGCAAATTTTTTATTTTAGAAGTTACATTATAAAAAGAAATTCAACTTGACCAAGATCCCATTAAAGACAGAATCACTGTTTTAGTGACTACTAGGGATCGACAGATATCGATTTTTTTAGGGCCGATACAGATAATCTGTGGAGGTTAAGGCCGATAGCCGATAATTTATACCGATATTCCGGTATAAATTATCGGCTATTTCTCTCCCCCCACCCCTCTGAAGCCGCTGCAGATCATTGATTTAAAGCGGCGCTTTAAATCAATGAACTGTAGCGGCTTTTTCCGGTGCCAGAGACCGCCGCCGCCACTTGCTTCTCTCCCCCTGCCTGTATAAAGCCCCCCCCCCGACTTATAATACACCATGTCCTGTGCCCCTCATATATAATGCCCCATGACCTGTGCACCTCACATATAATGCCCCCTGAGGGTGCAGAACAGGGGGCATTATATGTGAGGGGCACAGGACATGAGGCATTATATATGAGGAGCACATGTCAGGGGGGCTTTTCACTGTAAAGAGCAAGACCATAAATAGGCTAAATACTTTTGGGCAGGGATTTATCAAAAAGTATGAACCACTGATTCTGCATGTACCAAAACATAAGCAGCTACAGAAAATGACTTTAAAAAGTTACTCAAAGGGGTTGTGCCATCTTGTAAAGTTATACCATATCCATAGGATAGGCCATAACTAGCTAAACATGGAGGGGTCTGACTGCTCTGACTCTTCTACTGACTGGAGGGGCCGCAGTGTGTGTGTGTGAGCCCTGTGGCCTATTCACTTTCTACCCATCACAGCTCCATACATTTGGTAGTGGCTAAAATTGGTATTGCAGCTAGTCCCATTACCTTTCAATGTATAGTATAGATCCGTTTCCCAACCAGCTGTTGTAAAACTACAACTCCCAACATGCCCGGACAGCCAAAGGATGTCTGGGCATGCTGGGAGTTGTAGTTTTGCAACAGCTGGAAGCAGCATGGTTGGGAAACACTGCTATAGATTAAAAAATGAAAAAGCACCTGGTGTTGAGTGTATAGCAAGGTCAATATCCACATAAGTGCTCAGAGGATACACATGCTCACTCTCCCCACAATAATATCTCTGCATACTAATCTTAATAAGAAGGTACTACACTGTTAGCTGCCAGACGCAGAAGGAGACTGATCCTGTCCAAAGCTCACCCCCTAGCAGCACATGGAAGAAATTCTGTATTAAACTAGAAACAATACAAATTAACTTAATTTCTTGATTTTTTTTTTTGTATGATAATTCATGGTATAACCCCTTTAAAAAAAAAAAAAAAATATGTCTTGCCTATCCAAAGCCCTATTTCGGGATAATGGTTTGATCCATCCCATAAGATTAAGAAGGTATGTTGGCATTTCTACTGTGGAAATAGTCAGCTTAACAGTTTTCCTCACTAATGTGTATTCAATTTTGTTCATCTCGGTCTTAAGTAGGGAGACTACATGAAATATATGGATTACATTTTTTTACTGTGCAATAGTCTGGTCAGGTTTTAAGTATCTGGACACAAGTCACCTACATATTAGTTCAGCAATGCATTAAATACTGACAAGATCATCATGGTCAGACTGCAAACCTGGTCACTTAAAATATATTTTTTGGATTCCTGTTTCCCAAACACCAGCACTAGATGCCCGAGCAGAAGAAGCACGATACATGTGATCTCCGATTATAATATATAAAACATTCTAAAAAATAGATCTGATTCAAAGTGTCCCTTATAAATAACTGTATATTAAAAAAAAACAAAAAAAAAATATGCATAAAATCCACCCCTGCTAACCCAATGTGAGATAAGGGCCGATACAGTTACTGCAGGGCCCGCCTTCTATACAGGAGCCTCTAAAAACTTCATAAAAAAAGGATAAAATGGTTACATTCTGTAGTTCTATAAAAATATCAAAAAAGTTTGTTTGGTCTTTAAAAATCACTAAGATTTTGGAAGGAAAATGAATTATTTACAAATAAATTATCTATTGGTGACATTGATCGTTAACCTAGACATACCTATAGGTAAAAACTAGAGATGAGTGAACTTACAGTAAATTCGATTCGTCACGAACTTCTCCGCTCGCCAGTTGCTGACTTTTCCTGCGTAAATTAGTTCAGCCTTCAGGTGCTCCGGTGGGCTGGAAAAGGTGGGTACAATCCTAGGAAAGAGTCTCCTAGGACTGTATCCACCTTTTCCAGCCCACCGGAAAGCTGAACTAATTTATGCAGGAAAAGTCATCAACTGCCGAGCCGAGAAGTTCGTGATGAATCGAATTTACTGTAAGTTCGCTCATCTCTAGTAAAAACTATTGTAGCCCTCTAAGGAGGGAAGAATACTGAAGGTGTAGTAGACCGTTCACAAATAAAATAACATTCATAGATAGAGTTTGGTTCGTTGGTCGGCACATGGTTTATACTCTGGCCTTCTTGACAGGCACATCGGCAAGGGTGATCTTGGGCATGTCGGCCGACGGCGTGAAAGGGATTCTCTTGGAAGCCACCTTTTTGCCAATGGTCTCAACCTGTAAGATAAAGAGTTAAAATCATAAGAACATGCATTAAATAATAAAAAGTACCCTCTACATAAAATTCATGTCTTAGCTCCATGGTCTCTAAACTGCGACCCTCCAGCTGTTGCAAAACTACAACCCCCAGCATGCCCGGACAGCCAACGGCTGTCCGGGCATGCTGGGGGTTGTAGTTTTGCAACAGCTGGAGGGTCGCAGTTTAGAGACCACTAGTAGGGCCAACATTTGCAGGAAGTTATGCCAGATTTTAATGTATTTTTTTCATTGCAGTTTTATCATTGGACCTATAGATTACATACATCAGTTTGTGCTACTCTCTGAATTAAATAGGATGAACAAAAGTTATGTTGGAGACTACTGTACTAGGTTTACAATTTCTAATGTAATGGGCAATTGGGGGGGGGGGGGGGGGGGGGGCTGTAGAGCTGTAGCGAGTGTTAGATCATTAGAAAAAGTCAGTGTTCTGCCTCTTCTGTATGAGTCATTCCGGGAGGAAAGAACGGAAAGTTTCTCCTGATCTCTTTGGTCACATAAGTCCGGATTGCAGAATGTCTGCAGGGTTACACCCATGTAACAGTCCACCTCACCCACGGATTGAATTCCTCACGTCTCACTTTTCACATTTTATTTAGAAATCTGTATCTACATAACATGAGATTATAGCTAGAACATTTAAGCAACATTAAATGCCATAGCTAGATTGGGACTAATATTGAAGGCATGACTATACAGTCTGGTTAAGAAGGAGACCCATTGCATCAAGTTCAGACGTTTTGGGTGGAGTGTGACCCCTATGACTCAAAAGAAACTCTGCACTGAGTGTACAAGAAAATAGTGTAAGTTTATAACAGAGGTCATGCACGAGTCATGTCGCTGTGACCAGGCCCAGCTATAGAGAACAGAACTGGACGATGACGCTCTCCAGCCAACCCAATTAGGCCCTTTCACACTCCAGGTATCAGTCTTTTTTTTTTTTCCCCCATCCGCTATTGTAAAGTTAAAAAAAAAAAAAAACACACACACACACACACACACACACACACACTTTACAATAACTGATTATTTTTTTTGAACATCCAGTTCCCATAAACTTCAATGTAAAATTTTAACATCCGGTTTTTCACCTTTGTTTGCTGGACCAAAAATTAGTGCATGCACCATCTTTTGTGGCAGCAAAAATAACTTACATTAGTAAAAACAGACATCCGAATGCACGATGCAATTGAAATGAATGGGATTTTCTTTTTTTACAGCTGATTCCAGAATTTTTCTATGGGTAATAAGGGGAATAACAGAGGTTTCCTCCCCCCCCCCCCCCCCCCCCCCCTTTTCTTAACAGGATGATACCTGTAGTGTAAAAGGGGCCTTAAAAGGGATTATGCAGGATTAGAAGATAGCCGTTTTTTTCCCCCAAAACAGCGCCACTCTTGTCAACAGTGTGTGTAATATTGCAGCTCAGTTCCTTTGAAGTGAATGGAGCAGAGTTGTAACACCATAAACTACCTGAGTGTGGCACTGTTTTTTTTTCCCTCCCTTTCTCGTTTGTAATTTTTATTTTTTTTGAAGAAAGCTGTTCTGTTTTTCTAATTCTGGATAATTGTATACACACATTGATTAGCTATTGTTGCAGCTTTATTGGTAAGCATTATTAAAAGAGGGTTGTTTCACCAAGACAAGGCCTTTGCATATACCCTCTGGAACCCCCAATCGAGAGAATAAAGGGTTACAGCGGTGGAGTAGCTCTGTATACTCCTTTCACAGACATATTAAGATGTGCAGAGAAAAAGTGAATTCACAAAATGGAAGGTGGTCCAAGAGGCCAGACACCGACCAATCATAATGTAATGGCATATCCTAGAGCGGGGTTTTTCCCAACCAGGGTGACGATAGTTGTTGCAAAACTACAACCCCCTAGTCTGGGAGTAATCGTTTTTATATACAGATGGAGGCACCCTTGTTGGAAAACACTGTCCTAGAGACATGCCATTACTTTAGATGTGACACATCTTTAAGAAGAGTACCTGTCCTCAAACAACTTTTAATATACTTATTCCTTATGTAATCATAAGATACTTTGCTATTAATTTGCTGCTAAAATTGTCAACCTTTATAAGTTTGTGATTGAGAAAAAAAATCGCCACTAGGTGGCTCTGTTCCCTGCGCAAGTCTGTTTGCTCTCCTCTCGGTCTGGCAGGAGACCTAACTCAGGAGGGCCATGGGGAGGCACAGCTCTCGCAGGCTTCAGTGACATCACACCTGCTGGGGAACGCCCACTCTCTCCTGCCAGGAGCTCACACAATGCAAGGTATGATACACAGCTTTTAAAAAGGAAAACAGTCATATGTTCACTCACACTAAACCTAACACACTGGGCAGGAGGGGTGTTCAGAAGTGTAATCTGAGTTCCTTTAGAAAATATGGTTTGATGACAGGTACTCTTTAAAGGTGTATGTAGATTGAAGAGGGGCACACCTTGCAAAGGGCCATCCTTTATGAAGCACAGCGCTGGATGCATGGATAAGCAACTGCTTTGGCAGATACATCCTGTCCTTTTATTATGTTGATAACTATTAACTTCACTAGCTAACAGTATACTCCAAACTTATAGGTGGCCATAACTGTCAAGCTGCCATAGGGAATCATACTTGAATATTTTTCTTGTCTCTTGGTAGGCATTTTTTTTTTTCCAGAAATGGGAAATATGATGGTCTTTAAGGTTTCTCTGATGGTTATATTTTAAGTCACACAGACCTACCTGAAAACCAATGTTCTGCAGCTCCCCGTGAAGGTCATCTAGAACCCGGCGACCATCAAATATGAATGCAGGCTTTAACATCTTGGAATGGATGCGATTGAAATCCAGTTCCTACCAAAGAGACAAAGCTGTCAGCTTGTACATGATCAGGAAACCCTCAATATATAGAGGACAGTGCTCTGAACAGAGAGTTAGATTAGGAGCCTGCTGTCATGACCTCACATTACTATAGGATGAGCAGATCTTCATTTCTTTACTCACCTTAAACATGTCCCACTCAGTGCAGATAACCATAGCGTGTGCTCCCTCACAAGCCTCATATGGATCTGTAGGGATATGGACCAGTTGCTCCACTTTAGGGGGGGGGGGGGGAAAAAAAAAAAAAATTATATCTCCATGAACTCTCACCAGATGTGTTAGTTACTGAACACCTAGTATTACAAGAATCTTGAAAGAATTAACATAATGATCTAATGATGCCAGGAGGCAGTAACTAAAGCAGACACTGAAGTTCAAACTCCTCGAATAAGGAAAAACAAACAGCAATGTTGGCTGCCATGTCTCCCATATGTGTTTGGCTCTTGTATGAAAGATCTCCATCTCCTGCGTGGATCACATACCTCTGTCATCAGCCGCCACACCAGGTTGAGATAAGTCCATGATAATTTGTTGTCTCGGCACCTTCGGATCATATATGTGCAGCTTAGCTCCCTCATCCATTAGGTATTTGCAGATGTAGATACTGGAGGATTCTCTGTGGAAGTAATGTAAGAGCTTCAGATAATGGCCAATTTACATACACACATCCAATATACTGTATATATACATACAGCAACATTTCAGATGCTCTATGGAACCTTGGAATCAGTAGTGTTGTAATTTAAGTGAAGTTAATATATATATCAGAAAATTGCATGGCTGTATCCACAAGATCATTGGGTTCCATATCCTATAGCTCAAACAAAAACTGACCTCAAAACCCAATATCACACAGCAATTACGTGCACACTTTACTTGGTCCTAATCAGAATACATGCACATCCGGCCAAGGGAGAAAGCTAAACTGTCCTGGGAATAAGACAATCAGGTGTGCTAAAATCCATCTGCGTAATCCTCCTTTATCACAACACAATTTCCTATAGGGGAGATACACAGGGGCCACCAGGTATCTGTTAAATGGTCAGCCAATCCAATCAAAATTAACACATTTGACCAGTTTTAATCTAATGGTATATAGAGGATGCAGAATTTGCTCCCCTGATCTCAGATACAGTCTATGCACACTTCTCAGAAAAAAAAAAACACACAATTCCACAAGAAAATGCTGCATGAATTTCAGGCAATACACTTCAATGGGATTCCACCTTCCCAGTCACACAGCAGAATTTCCACTGCAGGAATTCTATTGAAGTGAATGGGCAATTAATTTCTGCAGAATTCACATGCAGAAATTCTACAGGGTTAACACAGCCTAGTGTCAAGAGAGTCTAGTAATGTAATTTACCTTGTGTCTCCGGTGTCCTTTTTAAATGCAAAACCTAGCACAGCAATTTTTTTGTCTGTTACAGTGTTGAAGAGACAATCAATGATCCTTGAGGTAAACCTTCGCCTCTGGTAGTCATTCATATCAATGACCTGCAATGAAATTAACATCTGTCACATAACCTGCTTCACAATTGTAGTTTTACAACAGCTGAAGGCACTGCCTTAGGGTAATGTGTATGATCAACACCAATTTAGTGGTTAATCCTATGCATTAGAGTTGAGCAAACTTACAGCAAATTGGCTTGTAGCGAACCTTGCAGCTCGGGTGTTTACTTTAGTCTGCGTAAATTAGTTCAACTTTCCAAAGGGCTCTGGTTGCCTGGAAAAGTACAGGAGGACAGTATTAGGTCTCCTAGAACTGTATCCACCTTTTCCAGGCAACTGGAGCCCTTGGAAAGCTGAACTAATTTACATAGACTAAAGTAAGCAACAGCCGAGCTGCAAAGTTCGCTACGAGCCAATTTACTGTAAGTTCGCTCAATTCTAATATGCATAAGGCTAAGTTTCCACTTTTTTTTTTCTGGCAGTTTTTGGATATCTGCCACTGCAGTTTTTGAGCCAAAAGTCAGAAGTGGATCCATAAGGGAGGAGAAGTATAAGTTCTTCCTTTATATGTCCAATTCTTTTTTAATACACTTCTGGCTTTGGCTCAAAGACTGCAGTGGCCGTTTTCCAAAAACTGCCAGAAAAAAAAAACACGTGGAAACTTAACAGAGCCAGAATGATAGTCAGTCATTTACATAGAGCTAAGGTCACTTGACCAACCCACATATCGAGACCCAGAATGTGCTAATACCTACCTGTTGCCAGTATTTTGCAACTTCATGCAAATTTAAAACTTCACACAAATACACTAAATTCAGGACATCTTTTTGGAAGCAGCTCCCACCAAAACCTATAAAATAAAAAAGTGTTTTTTGTTTGTTATTAGAAATATGTTTATAAGAGAGGATTTTGTTGTATTACAAGCAATTCTATGACCATCAGGATTTTCAATGCAATAATGTGAAAATGTAATTCTCTACTTGGGGTGTCCTAGCATCCAACTAACCCTAGATAGAGTGTTCAGTATTCTAGAGAAGATGGGTCTTAAACTATAATGCAAATCTATGGTCCATCTACCAACTATACTATATTAAAGGGGTAGGGGATAAGATGTCAGATCGCGGGGCTCCCGCTGCCGGGATCTCGGCTGCAGCACCCACCTGTATAGCTTCCACCTCACACCAGCAACACTGGAGGCTCCGGATCCCGACCACAATGGCGGAGGAGCGTGACATCACGACTCCGCCCCTCAATGCAAGTCTATGGGAGGGGGCGTGACGGACCTCCCATAGACTTGCATTGAAGGGGCGGGGCATGACATCACACAGGGCAGAGTCGTGATGTCACGCTCGTCCGCCATTGTGGTCGGGATCCGAAGCCTCCAGCGTTGCCGGTGTGAGGTGGAAGCCGTACAGGTGGGTGCTGAAGCAGAGATCCCAGGGGTCCCCAGCAGCAGGACCCCCGTGATCTGACATCTTATCCCCTATCCTTTGGATAGGGGATAAGATGTCTAGGGGTGCCAAGTACACCTTTAAGCCGATAGCATGATATTCTGCAGATTTAAGCAGCCACTTCACTTCTCCACTGTTGGTTGTCACGATGCATGGTCTTAGGCTCTATGACATGGTATAAAAGTATTATACACCTGGAGTTACTCAGAAAAACTAGTAACGTTACACAAATCCCTACATAGGGAACCTGACACTAGAAAAGCACAGGATAACTATCTAAGCTTCAACACTACAGTAAGCTGATAACTACCTGCTGGGAATATTGTACAGAAAACACACACACACACACACACACACACACACTTTTGGGTTGTACTTACCAACACTGGCTTTCAGGAATTTGTTTCCAATTCTTTGGTCCATTCCAATAGCCCTGGCTACTTCTTCTACATCTGCACCAGTAGCCTCACATAAGGCACTGATTGAGTTAATACTGCTGATCCTCTGGGCAAGGAAAGCATTAGCAGCCTAGGGGCGGGCAGAAGATACAACGTAAAGTACGCAGGTCAACAAATAATCATGCTCCTATCATATTCCAGAATTTGTTATAACACTTACCAGTTTAGAAAGCTCAGAGGACCAAGTGTTGGTGGTTATAATCTTTTCAGCAGGGACCCAGTGTTCATATACAGCACACAGAGCACGCACAGCTTTCTGGCCTTCAGAGGTCTCATCTCCTCCTATTAACACCCTGTCAGGGTTTTTAAGATCCTTGATAGCAGTTCCTTCCGCAAGGAACTCTGGGTTAGACAGCACCTTGGATGGAAAGATGATCATACCATTAGTACAAACATAAGGCTTGTTGCACTTTTGCAACATTTCCCCCCCCCCCCCCCCCAAATCATCGCTTATTATGTCTCCATGGCAACAGACTACACAATCATGTAGTCATATATAATACTACCCCCCCATACACAATAAATCAATACCAGTGGATTCTCCCAGAAATATGATTTGTGTGTGAGAGCCTTTGTCCTCTCCAGTCAGCACAACAAAAGTATTATAAAATCCTGAGATAATCATTGCCTGGTGTCTGGTATTGACTTTTATACACAGTCTTAATAGGGAATTAAATTAACATGGATTCCCAACCTGGGGTTATACCCAACTCAAAAAGGAGTTTGCAGGAGAAATATAAAATATATAAATATTATACATTTCTCCTGCAAACTCCTTTTGAGTTGGGTATAACCCCAGGTTGGGAATATTTTTATATTATATTATATTTTCTCCATTTACAGGCCCTGTACATGTTGTTGAACAAGACCAGGACAGAAAACATTCAGAAGTCTTTGAAATGGTGAAAAAAAAAAAAAAAAAATAAATAAATTTCTGTGTATTATACCTGTATAATAAAAGTAGATTGTGTTTTTAAAATGGCTGAATCATCGGTACATAAATTCATAGGTTTGTGTCAATTACCTGGAGATTGAGATTGGGTTTTGTGTTGGCGTCAAAGATCCGCCGAATGCTCTCCGCAGCTCTCACCGGTACGGTGCTCTTTTCAGTCACAATTTTGTATCCATTGGAGTTTTGCACAATCCTTCGGGCACAGGCTTCTATGTATTTCAGATCTGCGGCTCGGCCTTTGCCCATACCATATGTTTTTGTTGGGGTGTTCACCTGCCCAAGGAAAAAGCCTTAAGTTAAATTCAAAGATATTTAGAAGTATATGGAGTCAGCACATTACAGGGGAAACACATCTGACTGCATTCCAAAAGAAAAAATAAATAAATAATTTTTTTTTTATCATAATATATCTCTCTACATATTATCTATGTAGAGGGATATGTGAAATATGCAGCTGTCAAACAGATCACTGATCTCAGACACTTATCTTTTATCAAATATTGTAGAGCCACTATACACTAATGTAACATCTGCTCAGGCCTACTGTAAAGTAAGGGAGTGGGCATCATAAGGCTCTAAGACATTCAAGACATGTATGCACCATGGATAAATCCTTTAACACAGTGTATCCAAACCAGGGGGCCTCCAACTGTTGCAAAACTACCACTCCCAGCATGCCCGGACAGCCGAAGGCTGTCCGAGCATGCTGGGAGTGGTAGTTTTGCAACAGCTAAAGAAGCCCTGATTGGGAAACCCTGCTATAAGACTTTAATGTAAACCCTGTCAATGTAAGAACTTACAGAAATGAACACAAGATCAGCTTCTTGGATGGCTCCATCAATGTCAGTGGAGTAAAATAGGTTCTTTCCTCGGCAGGACTCAACCACTTCTTTCAGTCCGGGCTTCAAACAAAAAAGACCGATCCCATCAGAGTAAGTTAAAAAGATGACATTATACAAGAACATTACAAAAAGGACAGAATTCGGCAGTTCCAATAGTGGCAGAAATTTAGCAGTGATCTGTATTGTGTTCTATTCAAAGACAGCAAACATCTGGATCATACAAGGTTAGATTTTACATTAGCTGTAAAGCCACTTGTTCTCTCTAGACGTCCGCACCACAACTTATGCCACCATACACAAAACTGGTACCATAAGAGACCAGTTTTTTGTAAAAAAAAAAAAAAAAAAAAAAAAAAAAAAATTTTTTAAGTTTTACATATTCACACACATTTGTTCTATAAAAAATTGTGTGTATATATAAAAATTATTATATGTCTAAATATAATAACTAGTAGATTACATTTGGTCCATGAAAGTCAATGGGTCTACTGCAATATATCTTGGTATAACTATACAACTAAACCGTAACATGTGAAAAGGGCCTAGTGTATTTGAATGCAACACTGTATAAAAATTGTATAAATTAAAGAAAAAAAACTGGGCTTTGAAATTAAAGCTTATATGAACTTTTCAAACCTATTAAAAAACATTGTGTATCTGAATTTAACTATTGCACTGCTGTCTGGGCACAATGTAGGTTCCCTTTACAGGGCAAGTACACTTCCTGCATCCTCCATATGTGAGCAATTACAGCCCTGTGCTTAGAAGTGCCAGCTCAGCAGAGGAAGTGAGGCAGGCCTGCCCCCACAGGTCATTTAGAAAACTGCAAGTAGTCCTAGATATGCTCTTTATAGTATAAAATGCTGTGTTACCCAACCAGTGTGCCTCCAGCTGTTGCAAAAGTCTACAACTCACAGCATGCTTGTACAGCCATTTACTGTCCAGGGAAGCTGGGAGTTGTAGTTTTGCAACAGCTGGAGGCACACTGGTTGGGAAAACACCAGAATAATACAAAGAAACAGAGCATGGTCACAGATCGGCAGAATAATCTGGTGCTGACAGTGTTTCACAATGTTTTTTATTGAATTTTATAAACATAGGAAATGTAACATATAACATATTATGATGTCAGAGTTTACATATGAACATGCATAATAACCTTGACTGGTGGAGCATAATCGTTCATCCAAACAGTGTTATGCATATTCACAAAGGATCTATTAGGTCCAAGGGGACCTTAATTGAAATTGTATCATTACTTAGTTTAGATAGTAAGGGTCTATGGGGGTTTATAAAGCTTAATCCACGATTCCCATGAGGCTGTACACTCATCTTTTTCCCCTTTGACCAAAAAGTATTAGCTCATAGTTATAATGCGATAGCAGTGTATTTATTAATTCGTTAATGTGTGGAATCTCTTTTGATTTCCATTTGGAGGCTAGTAACATTTTATATGACAAACATATGTGTACAAGCGGAGTTTGAATGTTTTTTGGGAGATCTTCCAGACCCAGAAGTAATTGGAGTAATTCATCTTTAGGTTGTGAGCAATGAGGGATCAATATCAAAATCATATTTTTTACTTCTGAAACAAAGGTAAGTATGGCCGGGCAAGCGAGGAAGATATGTTTTAGGGAGCCTTGTTCCCCACAATCCAATGCTTTGTTGGACAAGTTCCTTTTTCGTGACAAGGTAATATCAGACCACTGTATGTAGCTACTAGATGATTATTAAATATGAGTTTCCAATAGTGATATAATACCAAATTTTATTGATGAACAATAGCTGTAATCGCTTGGACCATCACCCCCATCATCTTCACATGTAATCTTTTATTTAAATGAATATAGTAGTTACCCAAGGGGCCACAGCCTGAGGTTTACCATTTAGATGTCTCCCTAAACATACCCCCAAGTGCACATTAACCTACGTACTGCTGGTATTGGAGATGTTCTACTCCGGTGATATAAAATGTTAATCATTATCACAGGTTATATGTGGCCAAGCTTACTGCGTATTAAGAACAGCATGGGGAAATAACGTGGTGAAAGGTAGAGGTCAGAGGCCCCGGTACAGAATCTATTTTATTGTCTGCAAGAAGAGGAGAATTCAAAAAAAATAAAAAGTACCAAACACATAAGATAGCTGTTGTCCAAATGCTTATTTGGCCAATAGCCATTGTTAAAGATCCCCCTCAAACATGAGCCTGTAGCTCCTCTCCTCTGGGGGCCCATCTTACCAAACACCGAAGGCTGGGGGGGGGGCATCCTTCATCAGGAAGCCCCTACACACATTAGATGGTTGGTTGATCCTGCCGAAAACGACAATTTCAGTTTGAGGGATGTAAAGCTAAGAAACGTCCAATACTTAATACCAGGTTATAAATACACTAAAATGGTGCCAATAAGGTATACAGCCATGTCAATGGAGTTATCGCTGTCAGAATGAAGTGAAGAGACATTTCCCGCTTCCTAATGCCTAAATGATTTTCCTACAAAAATACACATTCTATCTAAGGGGTGGCCTTCTGGAGGGGTTTCACTGTATCTTAATCTCTTTCGAGACATAACAGTGATCTTGCATGGTCCATGTATGGACAGATCCCATGTGATCGGACATGTCACAGATAAACATAGATGAAATGTGATATCTGGCCACCACCAATTTCCAGAATTACAGCTTTGTCAGAGGAAATCTATGACACAGTATATATACTATAGCAGAAATACAGGACGGTGCAGTGCTAAAGTTCACCCAGTAAAAAGGTCACATATGCCTCCATATAAAACAGCACATACAAGACTAAGCACACTATACTGCCACGCATTGCTGTATGTAAATATACATCTGACATCACGATCCATATATAACAAAGAGGGGAAGTGCTTACAGCACAGGCCTTACCTCATAAATTGGGAGGGTGTCTGAATTCCAAGCATTTATTCGGGCCTCATTTACATCCACCACCGTCACCTTGATGTCAGGGCACATGTGAGCTATGACACTGCATGTTGGACCCCCAACATATCCAGCACCAATACAGCAGATCTTCTTAATCTGAAACATTGTAAAGGATCCTGCAAAATAATCGTTGGCATCATATCAGTCAGAACAACCACAACAAAAAAAATACAAAAAACCACAGACAAGAGGGCTTGTGAAATAAGGGAAGAACGCAAACTACAGGTCTTCTAAGCAAGGCACATAGCAGCATACAGGTTGTGGTCTAGAAGGACATTTTTTGGTAGGTGGAGGCATCCATAACCCAATATGAGTAACTGAGCTTTACAAGGAGGTCAATGGAGGGAGGGAATTATTAGGACTGTAGGTGGACAAAAGTCCTATAAACATCTCAAACAAGCAAAGGAGAAAATAAGACAGGAATTTGTCCAGAACTTGAGTTTATATTAACAGGAGACTCCACTGTATAGCAAATAAACAGTATATAGTGAAAACCGTATGTAAGAGAGGACACAACTCGCTGCACGCATAAAAGAAAACCGTGTAAAGAATCAAAGAAGAGAAGGAAGGAACGACCAGGTGTGGGCACCAGTAGTGTCAGTCCTAGGCCTGTATGGGACTGGAAGACTGATGATTCCTTTGTATTCCTGACCTCAATAATGAAGGGATCACCACTGAGGTCAATGGGAGATGAAAGATCTGGCAAAATTTGGAAATGATGACAGATGAACTTGCATCATTTTGAGCCCCATAGAAGATACATGACACATGAGTGGTATATAGTCTTAGGCCCCCGCACGGACCCAGTATAGAGGAACATGGAGGAAGTTTAACAAAAAAAAAAAATATATATACATGCATTAATATAAATAGTATAATATTAGGGCTCCAACAATTAAACATGGATACAATTCGATATCAGGATTCATTGTCTACGAATCCAGTTATCGAATAATTGGCCGATTCGTTGCAAAGGGATGCCGGGCGCCGGTAGTCATGAGGCTGCAGCAGGCGGTGCGGGCGTTCAGGCGCTGTGTCTGCAGGTCCTGCAAATCCCACATCGCTACAGCCTCTTTAAGTTAACAGTACCTGACCCCAGTCCCAGAGCCGGGCAGGTGCCGCTGGATGCGGTTGCAGCACTGTTGCTGCGGGATCAGCTGCTGCTCACAGCTCAGGAGCTGCACACCGAGCTGCTGGAGACCGGCAGGGAGCTGCCCCGGCTCCAGGACTACTTCTCCGATCCTGGCAACTAGCGGGCATCAGTAACCCCAGCGGCAGTGGACAGCTGAGTAAGTGACCCGATGAGGGGCGGCTGTAAGCTGGGCTGCTGATATTCCCGGTGTGGAAGGAGATAAATGACAGACAGGTGGCATGGGTCTGTGTCACTACAGTCTGCAATAGTAAGCTTGGTGGGGCCAGTATTAGTATATAGTGTGCACTACACACACTGCTATACACATGGGGGGGTACGTGCAGAGCATTGCACCCATGTCTTCTGCAGACATGTGTTGGGTGCAATCCTCTGCAGTTACACATACTCCAATATAAAAAAAGGAAATTAACTGCTCCCCCAATAAAAAATAGCTCCCCTTTTCCTATACAAAAAAAAGTTAAATAAAAATTATATACATACAAAAAAAAGTATTGCAGCACTACTTATCTCAGTCCGTGTGGGGTGCCAGCGCCCAGACTTGATCAGAGCCCCCGTGATATAAAAATAGAAAAGCGCAGCACTCCTCCAGTACGTGAAAAAAGTGAATTTATTTGCTCACATGTAAAGCAGCAACATTTCTGTCCTACTAATAGGACCATTTTCAAAAATGGTCCTATAATAGGACAGAAACGTTGCTGCTTTACATGTGAGCAAATAAATCCACTTTTCTCATGTACTGGAGGAGTGCTGCGCATATATATATTTTATAATATATTTTTAACACATTTTATACTACCGCATGGCTACCTGTCTGAACTATTAAAATATTAGTGAATCATTAACATTTTATTTTAATAGTTCAGACAGTTACCCATGCGGCAGTATCACATTAGCTGGGTTTCTGTACAGGATCATCAATAATGACCCTGTATAGCAACTGGCTAAAAATTTTATAATATATATATATATATATATATATATATATATATATATATATATATATATATATATATATACACACACACACACACACACACACAACTAGAAACTTAATATGGCCATTGTACACAATTTTTCAAGTAGAGTCAGCTGAACCCATTTTTTTTTTTGGCATTTTGATTTTTTTCCACCCCCGATTAATCGATAAAATCATCGACAACTAATCGATTATTAACATAATCGTTAGCTGCAGTATATATATATTTTATTTTTTTTTTTTTTTTTCCTCTCTTCCCCCCACTACATCTGCATTTCCACAGTGCTAGCAATGATAAACAGGGACAAAGACAACTCTGCAAGTCCAAGTCAATAGTCTTGAACCGAAAGAATTAACAAAACAAAGAAACGTCATTTACACAATAGACGGGATCTTTTATCTTGTACTTCAACTCCAGAAACTAGACTTCATTAGGTACAGCCATTGTTTCTGCTGGTCCCCATTAACATTAATCTTATTAAAAAGATGCAACCCCACATGAAGTAGTGTACGTCTATACAGGGCTGGAGACCCCCCTATGTTGCTGATTACTGACGTTTAGGGTCTCTAGGTGATTCATGTTGTGGGTTCAGTAGAAGGAAATGTACGTCATAGAGAGGAGGGGGGACCCTGGGGAACACTGTACACTCAGCCTGTTGAGCAATCTGCAGTTAGTCAGAACTCTGTACTACAGGGACTACAGGGGGCCCCATATATAATACAGAACATAGAATATATAGTGAGAGATTAATTTGCGCAAATATACCTATTTTAAGGCAGGGAATAGAGGAGGAGGCACGCAGGGGGTCTACTTAAGACAGTGTTCCCCAACCAGGGTGCCTCCAGCAGTTGCAAATCTACAACTCCCAGCATGCCCGGACAGCCAAAGGCTGTCCGGGCATGCTGGAAGTTGTAGATTTGCAACTGCTGGAGGCACCCTGGTTGGGGAACACTCAATTAAGAAATAAAACTAGGACAGAGATTCTGTCTCCCCAATGTAGGCATTCCCAGCGACTCCTTTTCTGGAAAAGCTGGGTGCCAACAAACTTGGCACCCAGATATCTAGTATGTGTATGTAACAAGGACTGGGTAGTAATCAGGAAAAGCTGGATTTCAGTGGTGAGCGCTCTAATGGAGGCCGTGCAATTTTTTTTTTTATTTATTTTTTTTAAACAGATATGGCTAAAAAGTTTCAGTCTAGAACTAATAGGACACAGTTATAGTAATTTATATGTATAGAAAAAACAACATTTATAAAAATGAACAATAAACTAGTATGCCACAAATAAGACCCTAAACGCTAATTTTTTTGGTCAGGAGACCCCCAGACTTGCGGTCGGCCTCCCCCATGCAGGTAGTAAATGGAGCCTTTCATCGGCTTACTGAATAGGGAGCATTCAATACAACATTGGGACCTCGTCCAGTGTAAAGCATTGCTGGATAGGGGATGGACAGAACACTATGGAGACACCGATACCGATTCCTGGGCAATAAGGCACTCTGAGAAACGTACATGGGATCAGAACGTTGGTATAACAAGGCACAGCTTGGCCTGTCGTACAGCAAACTGGCCATAAGGCACTTTCGTGTTTCAGCCCTATACAAATAAAAATACTATTATTTCTATTTAGTGCAAGTAGTAACTAGTAGTATGGCATCGATGGAACCATTTGGAAAGTATAGTTGAAAGTTTTTATATAGATTACGTTACACTGAATGCTTTTTCGACAAATAGTTAACTTATTCACCCTTGATATGGGTTGCATCACATTGCGCCTACCAACTTTCTATGGTCAGGGTCAGCATAGCATGCCAGTGGGCACAGGGTCATAGATAGTAGAAAAGTGCTGTGTGTGCAGAAGTCATCCCCTATCAGAGGTTCTCATAGATTTGGGGGGGGGGGGGGGGGGGACTACAGTGAGCGGTAGTTTTGCAACATCTGATAGTAGCACAGTTTACAGGCCGCCATATATATACACATATATATATATATATATATATACACACACACACACACACACACACAGCTAGGTGAGCGTAAAAAAAAAAAAAAATTACCAACGCGATAACCCTGGCAACTTCACCACTAAATAATGTAATATATTATAATAGGTTTTTATAATAGATCAGTGATCTCTGTGTATATCAGTGTCTATGTGAGTTTCATAAGCTTTAATGGCAAAAAGTGTCATGTGAACATGGCCTTAGGCAGTGATACCCAATGAATGGCTATAGCAAAACTACTACCCCCATCATGCAGTCACTGCAACAGTTTTAGGCAGTGATACCCAATGTATGGCTGTTGCAAAACTACAAACCCCATCATGCAATCACCGCGACAGTTTTAGGCAGCAATACCCAATGTATGGCTATTGCAAAACTACAAACCCCATCATGCAATCACCGCGACAGTTTTAGGCAGTGATACCCAAAGTATGGCTACTGCAAAACTACAAACCCCCCCCCTGAAGCTCCACATCTGGAGCAATGAACAAGTCAGATCAAGTTGCAATAAGTTCAGGACCCCTTAGGGCCCCATTTCCTGGAGCCCCACATGAGAATGATCAGAATCTATGGACTCTATTACCAGGAACAAAGTCCTGATCCTGTAATGAAGAACAGATGGGGCCAGGAAGTTCCCTGTAGGATCACATAGGATCCCCCTCAGCAGTGGATCTCTGGTAGATGGATACAGTAGTATTTCCCATAGATCCCGCTGTAGCTGAGCTGGAAGAGTCGGCAGAGATCCCTGTGCCCATCAATGCCCACCGATCCCATCAATGCCCACCGATCCCATCATCAATGCCCACCGATCCCATCATCAATGCCCACCGATCCCATCAATGCCCACCGATCCCATCAATGCCCACCGATCCCATCATCAATGCCCACCGATCCCATCATCAATGCCCACCGATCCCATCATCAATGCCCACCGATCCCATCATCAATGCCCACCGATCCCATCATCAATGCCCACCGATCCCATCATCAATGCCCACCGATCCCATCATCAATGCCCACCGATCCCATCAATGCCCACCGATCCCATCAATGCCCACCGATCCCATCATCAATGCCCACCGATCCCATCATCAATGCCCACCGATCCCATCATCAATGCCCACCGATCCCATCATCAATGCCCACCGATCCCATCATCAATGCCCACCGATCCCATCATCAATGCCCACCGATCCCCACACTTACCTAGACAGCACAGAGAAGAGCCCGGAGCAGAGTCAGTGTCGCCTAGTGCCGAGCATGGGCTGGACACCCATATACCCGTTATCGGGCACACCCACAGGGAGGAGACAGGGGTGGGCAGTGGGTGTGCTGGGTGAGGGGTGCAGGAGAAGATGGGAGGTGCTGTATACAGGGGGTGAATGGAGAGGGGCGGTAGAGTCCTCGTGCTCCGGATGTAGAAGTCAGATCCCTCCCATACCCCGCACCGAGCATGTGTGCTGTATACAGACCCTATGGTAGAGTGCAAGCTCCTGGGCCGAATGCACTGTGCCATTATGGGGGACGACTAGCCGCTCCTGAGATAATTCAGCCCAGCGTTTCCCAACCAGGGTGCCTCCTGCTGTTGCAAAACTACAACTCCCAGCATGCCCGGACAGCCGAAGGCAGATTCAGCCTATTCACAAGGAACAGTGAGGGAGATTTATGAAAACATGTGCAAAATGGTTCAGTTGCCCATAGCAACCAATCAGAACGCTTCTTTCATTTTTAAAGAGGCCTGTGAAAAATGAAAGCAGCGATCTGATTGGTTGCTATGGGCAACTGAACCACTCTTCCTCTGCACAGGTTTTGATAATTTTCCCCTACTCTGTCTGATCTATGGAAACACTGGCCCTCATTTACTATTCTAAACCCGACTTGTTTTGTCGTTTTTTTTAGGCGACATGTCACAGACATCGTGCGCCAGTCTGCGACACTATGCAACATTTTTTCCCGACTGACCCGATGTGGATTCTCACAAACCCGAAAAAGGGGCGTAACCCGACATTTCTGAGCTTTCCCACGTATTTATAAAGGTTTCCAACCCGAATTTGTTGAATTGTTGTGGATTTTTTCCCGATAACTCAGAGGAGTTGGAAAACAAAACCTACAAAACCCACGTGCGACAATCAGGATGCGACATAATAATAAATACCAGGGGAAAAAAGCAGTCGGGTACGAAAGCAAGATAGACTTACAACCCGATTTTCTAAGTAAATGAGGGCCACTATGTTAAGGCCTCGTTCACACACGTAGGGTTCTTTTCTGGCGTTTTAGAAGACATAAGGGATTATAGAAGTTTTTATTTGATGTAACAAGCATTTTTAGGCATGTTTTTGGCGATTAGATGTTTCCACTTGTTTTTTGTTTGTGCAAAAACGCAACGTGGATTTAACATTGGTGCCTAGAAATCCTTAAAGGAGAACTCCAGAATATAAAAATTGTCCTCCATACTGCCGGCAGAAAAAAAATAAAGATGTACATACCGAACTTCGCTCCCCAGGTGCCTCCGGTGACCGTCTCCAGTCTCCGCCGCGATCTTCTTCCTGGTTGCCGAGTCGGGACTACGCTGCGGTCGGTGATTGGCTGAGTGCAGTATGACTCGCTGACCACCGGCAACCAGGAAGAGGATCGCGGCGGAGACCGGAGGCCCCGGGGGAGCGAAGGAAGGTATGTACAATTCATTTTTTTTTCTGACGGCAGTATGGAGGACAAGTTTTATATTCTGGAGGTCTCCTTTAAGTCACCTGATGAATGAAATACATGACTTTTAATGAGAAAAGGGGAGAAAAAAACCGCCTATAATACCCAGAATAAAAAAAAAAAATGAGGGGACAGTTTTTTTGTGGTGTTTTCTTGTTACAAAAAATGGCAGAAAGGATTTGTGTAAAAACGTAGGCTAGGTTCATACTTGGCGCTGTGCTCCACTAATGGAAATTCTGTCATTTAGCCTGTTGGAAAGATGGAAGTTGAGCGGAGAAAAAAAAAAATACTGTATGTCCGATCTTTTTTCTCTGCTCAAGTTTCAAGTCAATGAGATCTGTCAGGACCCAATAGTGTCTGTTGTGCTTCAATACCTTCTGGGGGGGAAAAAAGCGCCAATCGGAACCCTGAACAGGTCAGAGAACACCGGCAGTATGAATTTAGCCTTGGAGTCTATTCACACGGCAGAATTTCAGCACATTCGGTTCCAGAATTGGTGCGGAATCCGCATGCGGAAATTCAGAAGTGTGAATGGGAGTGCGAAATCCCATAGAAGTTTGTAGGGCTTTAATTTAAGTTGGAGTCGCGTTCAGAAATTCTGCCATTTGAATAGACCCTTAGGGTACGTTCACACGTATTTTACGCTGCAGATCCACCGCTGAAGGACCTCTGTATGGTGCCCTCAAATGTGCCTGCTCGGAGCGGCAATACGCCGCTCCAAGCAGACACACTGTGATGTGCGAATAACCGCGCATGCACAGTGTACTCGCACACATCGCAGCCGCTTCCCCTGCTCAATGAGCTAGGTTGAGAGCTGCCGCGATGTGCGAGTATACTGCGCGTGCGCGTGGCGACTCACACATCGCAGTGTGTCTGCTCGTAGCGGCGTATTGCCGCTCCGAGCAGGCACATTTAAAAGCAGCATATAGGAGGTCCTTCAGCGGTGGATCCGGAGCGAAATACGCTGCGAAAATCCAAACATCTGAACGTACCCTAAGTTTACATTCACACACGCGCAGATTTTTTAGCGGGGTTTTCCGCTGCGTCTTTGAAAGTGGACGGGCTCTTCTCGGCTGTCCGCAGCTGATTTTCCGCTGAGGAATGTACACTGCGGAAAATCCGCCGCAAGCCCCATTGAAGTCAGTAGGGACTGTGGCGGACTTTCAGCAGCGTAAATTCCGCCGCGGAAAATCTGCTGCGGACAGCCGAGAAGAGCCCGCCCACTTTTAAATACGCAGCGGAAAACCCGCTAAAAAATCTGCGTGTGTGAACGTACCCTTAGGCTCAGATTATACACAACTTTTGTATGGCTTTTTGGCTACAAAACTAACTGCTCCCTCAATTGCACTCCCATACATATAATTTTTGTTGCGTTTTAGTATAGGCACATTTTTCTTAGGCTTTTTATTCACTGCAATGCATTCATGCATTTTTTAGGGGCAGATTCTAAAGGTGCCCATACATTTTCAATTACAGCCAGATGTTTGTTCCTTGTTAAAGATATTTGTCAGATTTTGGGAGGGGAAGTGAGTAACAAGCTGACCTTTTAGTTGAGTCCTCCAACTTCACCCATGACTATTTCTTAGTTTTTGGGTGGAGATGGCATTTACTGTGATCTGTGAGGCTGAACATTACATCGCAACAGCCATCTCTCCCAATATGTAGATTTAGTTGTAGGTTTACACCAAAAGCCAAATTATATCAAAAGCACAGCAGCCCACACAGCCCAAACAAAGTCACCTAGCCATAGAAATCAATGGGGTCCCCTTAACAGTATAAGCCAGCATCCCATTGTCAGCTGAATTTTAACAGATATGACCAAAGGGAACAATAACGTAGAATGAACCCTAAGTCCCAATTCATACAGCAGAAGTTCCAAGCTGTAAACCAGTGGTCTTCAACCTGCGGACCTCCAGATGTTGCAAAACTACAACTCCCAGCATGCCCGGACAGCCGTTGGCTGTCCGGGCATGCTGGGAGTTGTAGTTTTGCAACATCTGGAGGTCCGCAGGTTTGAGACCACTGCTGTATACGGTCAAAAAAATCCACATGTTTTTTCCTTCCTTCCTTTCTTTTTTCCTAGCGTTTTTAGCTTATGTTTCACTAGAAGACTTTAAAACTGCATGTAACAGAAATGTAATGATATAAAGAATTCCATTAAAAAAAAATTTATATACTGTATCTAAGGTTTTTAAAATCTACAATGCTTTCAGCTCAGGTCATTAGATCCAAGGTCGGACCAAGACTTGCAGTCATAATATGGATCCAAAATGCAGCAGTATTATGCTTGTCTGAAACCAGCCAAATGCTTGTTTTACACATTGTATTAAAAAAATAATAATAATTTCTGCAACCTTTTCCTGACACTATTTTGCCAAAAATTATTGCGGCCAGATGTTAACAGAAAAAAAAATTGGGTTCACTCTTTCTGCGGACTCCGCAAGGAATGCATTGCTGTCTATGAGACAGCACATTCCTGTGCAGTCCTAGCAGTCTCTGGAATGTCTACACTGGACATTCTGAAGTGTGAACATAGCCTTAGAGGGGTACTCCGGTGGAAAACATTTTTTTTTTTTTTGTCATATTAACTGGCTCCAAAAAGTTAAACTGATTTGTAAATGACTTCTATAAAAAAAAATCTTAATGCTTCCAGTACTTATCAGCTGCTGTAAACTACAGAGGAAGTTGTTCTTTTCTGCCTGATCACAGTGCTCTCTGCTGACACCTCTGTCCATGTCAGGAATTGTCCAGAGTAGGAGCAAATCCCCATAGCAAACCTCTCCTGCTATGGACAGTTCCTGACATGGACAGAGTTGTCAGCAGAGAGCACTGTGGTCAGCTTACTCTGTAGTATACAGCAGTTGATGAGTACTGGAAGGATTAAGATTTTTTTTAATAGAAGTAATTTACATATCTGTTTAACTTTATGGCACCAGTTGATTTGAAGAAAACTGTTTTCCACCGGAGTACCCCTTTAAGGTATTTTTTGGGTCCTTGGCATGCAGTGTTTTTATGCAGACTTCTCTACAGGATTTAGAAGGAAAAAAAATGCCTGAAAAGAATAGAATACTACGAATGAATTTAAAAAAAAGACAACACCCACACCACAAAAAATTAAAAATAATATTTTTTTATATTATTTACTATGGAGTAGTGTTTCCCACCCAGTTTGCCTCCAGCTGTTGCAAAACTACAACTGCCGGCATTCCTGGACAGCCTTTGTAGAGTGTAAACTTAGACTTGGGTCTATAGATACATTAGTGGTTTAGGCTGTTTGGTAAATTTGGCGCATCTTTAGACAGTCTGGTTTAAGGATGTCATTGTTTGGAAAAGCAACCTCCACAACTAGTCTGACACCCACAAGTGTGGTTAGACAATGGAATAATGACTTACACCACTGGCATGACAAGAATGCGTTGATCTGGCGTAAGGTACATGGTATGGAACGCCTTCACTTCAAATAAAAACGCAGTGAGCGGCACAGCAGGGATTGAATAACTAGTAGTTCCATAATACAATGCCATGAACAGGACAGCGATACTATAAGACAATGAGAAGGGAAATTTACATCCGCTACAACTCATCTACCAATATGTCCCCAGTATGTATCCTGCACTTTAGGCCAGAGCTCCCTGTTAGGCTGGAATTATACTTCGTATTTTAGTCAGTATTATTAGTCAAAACCAGGAGCGGAAATGGTGCAACCTCAGCATTCCTAATCTATTCCACTGCTGCAGGGTGTCTGGCAGCAGCAGCTTTTCCACCTATTGGAACAAATATCCACTCTTGTATGATCATGGCTGATGAGGCTATGTTCACACCTCGGAATTTCTGTGTGGATTCTGCTTGGAATTCTGCACGGAGATTTTGAATTCAATGGATTCTGCTGCACTGTGGACGCCCCAGAATTTTCGTGCCAAATTCTGACTTCTGTGTCTGTCTGTGTCATTCTTTCTGCGCACTCCGCACGGAATGCATAGCTGTCTACAGTTTCTGGGATGTCCGTATGTAGATTTTCCGTGCAGACACATTCCGAAGTGTGAACAATTGCCTTACAGGAAGGCCTAGGGGGAATGGCGAAAAATATTCACGTATTACATCCATGCAAAATCTTCTTTAGACAACTTCTACGCTGTGTGTGTGGCCGGCCTTGCTGATCCATGGCTTATAGTATTAGCAATCAGAATTGGGGGGAAAATGCATCTATCTGAACCTATATTAGAATCTATCAAACATATATAGCGTTTTACCTAGAATGGAGGAAGGTGGCTCAGTGCTGATGGTGATAAAACTCCAATTTGTGTGGGCAAACCAGACAGTCCAGATCTATGAAATGTGTCAATGGCCGGAAGAACTGACCAATCAGAATAGGCATTCACTGGTAAAACCGCTGTATTACTGCAGCGTATGCACTGACTGATGTCTGGTAGCACCCCCTACAGTACAGGGAGGTATTACATGTTCTGTACTCTTTACCTGTACCAGTGTAAGCTGCTCCTCTGAACATCAGGTGAGGGCGGCTCCATGTTACTTTTTTTTTTTTTAGGACATTGCGTGTACTGTACAGGACCCTGAAGAAGCTCCTGTCCTCTACATAGACCAGTGTTTCCCAAGCAGGGTGCCCCCAGCTGTTGCAAAACTACAACTTCCAGCATGCCCGGACAGCCGAAGGCTGTCCAGGCATGCTGGGAGTTGTAGTTTTGCAACAGCTGGGGGCTCCATGCTTGGGAAACACAGACAGTGATTTACAGCTCCCAGCAGATCTTTCTTACTTTTATATGTAAGGATTGTCTTTATATTAGTTATCTATTTATTTTTTCTTTAATTCTCACTTTTTCCTATTTTTGGATGACATTTTGGTGCCTTTAGAACCAATTACCAGGTTTCCATAGAGTTCTGGTCTCAACATACAATGGTCGTCCTGGAACCAATAAATATTGTAACTTGAGGGACCTCTGTATTGATGTTCGTTCTTTCCTTGCATGAGTTTCCTAAGGTCCCGTCTAAAGTGCTGAAATTTAGATGCAGAATTTTTCTTGCAGCAGAGTCCCATTGTTTTCATTGCTGCTCTGTGCACGCTGCTGAACTTCGCAGTTCATTCTTTGGATGGAATTCAGCAGCAGACTCCCATAGAAGTCAATGGGAATTGTATTTCTGTCCATAATCAGTTGTGTGAGCCGAAAAGCAGCAGAATTACAGTAGAAATTTTGTCCGTAATTTTAGGCCAGTGTTTATTAAAACAGCCACTGGAGTTTTTACTTGGCAGCCATTTTCACTCTTTTTTCTTGCTGGTACTGTCTGGTCTGGTATTGCAAATGGTCCAAAATGGTTAGCGCTACTTTTTTTTTTTTTTTTTCCCTAGCCAAAACCGGAATTTCGCGCTGAATTTCTGCAGCAGAATTTGCACTGCAATTTATCTTCAATTGCACACAGAATTTTTTTTAAATCCACAGTGGATAAATGAAAATTCAGCTTTGATTTTGCAGTGTGTCCACTGCCCAATTCTTCCAAATCTCCACAAGCCTACTCGATTCGTATAAGGCTATAGTCAAACTACGGAAAA
This sequence comes from Hyla sarda, assembly GCF_029499605.1. NCBI lineage: Eukaryota > Metazoa > Chordata > Amphibia > Anura > Hylidae > Hyla > Hyla sarda. The sequence goes on from NC_079189.1 coordinate 83,880,613, forward strand.
TTTGTGGACTGTTCACCCAGACATTCCACAAATTAGCATGTTCCTTCTCCCTTAGGACCGCTCAGCAATGCGCCGTCTTTATAGTGGAATCCACAGAACCAATGAACATGTTCATTGTTTCTGCAGATGCCGAAATCAGGATTTCCGTGGCAGATGTTTCTGCAGCATAAATTCCAGATGTGCACAGTGCAGCAGAATCCTATTGAAATCAATGGGACTCTGTTGCAGTGGAATTTCCAAAAGGAATATTGCTGCGAAATATTGCTCGGAAAAGCCCGCTGTGTGAACATAGTATTTAGAGTGTATCCCCCACATGCCAAATGGACAATTACAATTAGAGATGCGCGAACTTACAGTAAATTAGATTCGTCACAAACTTCTCGGCTCTGCAGTTGACTTATCCTGCATAAATTAGTTCAGCTTTCCGGTGCTCCGGTGGGCTGGAAAAGGTGGATACAGTCTTAGGAAAGTCTCCTAGGACTGGATCCACCTTTTCCAGCCCACAGGAGCACCTGAAAGCTGAACTAATTTATGCAGCATAAATCATCAACTGCCGAGCCGAGAAGTTTGTGACGAATCTAATTTACTGTAAGTTCGCTCATCTCTAATTACAATATTGCAGAACTGGTGGTTCAACAATGTCCTTGCTGTCAAATCTAATGGAATCAAATTGTGTCTATAGCGTCCGTCATTGCGACAGGAAAACTACTGCTGCATACATTTCTTCGATATAGCCTCCAAAGCATATGTAACCAGAGCCCAGAATTCTGACTCTATTCTTACCGATAAGAATTTTACAGACATTAAAATTTTTTTTTTTTTTTTTTTTTTTTTTTAATAAAAAGACACGAACAAAGTGTAATCATTGTTTATTAAGTCAATAGAAAGTGCATAGTACAGTACAAGCCCTTTACTCTGAATTATTTGTCATCTACATGTTTGGTTTGGCAGAATTACTGTAAGCAACTGGAATCATCCATTAGATACTGGTAACAAGGATATATTTATTATTTAACACAGCGCTACATCTAAGATGAACAGACATGGTTGGACATGGACAATGAAGGCGAATCAATCGTAGGTTCCCATAGAAAGTAATGCAATTGTTATGTCATAGAGCTGAACCGATGCAACAGCCTCAGGCCCATTGGGTAGGGGGGACCGGTTGCGGCCATGTTGTATTGATACATTCAGCTCTGGCCACAAACAATGGACTCTCCCCGATTTCAGAATACAAATGTCAAGTTTACGATCAAAGGAGAAAATATCATTGTGTAATTTCTTTTTAACCCCATTCGCCTGGGCGTAGGTCATGTTTACTTTCCCCACATTAATCAAAAAAGGCGCAGGTTCTCCATAAATAGCAAAGTAGCTTAGATGTAGATACGTTTCTAAATGTGATCGCACAAAAATTTAAGTGCATGCGCAAAGTTGAGTGCAAGTCGCAGTTGATAAATCCCTAACAACTGCATAAAGCAGTGTTTTCCAAACAGTGTGTCCCCAGCTGTTGCAAAAATAAAACTCCCAGCATACCCAAACAGTCAAAAACTGCAAAACACTGGCATAAAGCTAACCATGCCACACTAGTAAGCCAATGATAAATAATTGATTATTATTATTATTTTTTTTTTTTTTTACTTTTAGTTATTAGCAATGGCTGGCATATGGCATTTCTAGTTATGCAGCTACTGCTTACTCTATTGTTTATGGGATTTGCAGGAACAGCCAAGAAGGGCTCTCTCTATTACAGGTTGACCAAGCATTTAAAGGGATTATCCAGGAAAAAAAAAACGTTTTTATATATATATCAACTGGCTCCAGAAAGTTAAACAGATTTGTAAATTACTTCTATTAAAAATTCTTAATCCTTTCAGTACTTATGAGCTACTGAAGTTAAGGTTGTTCTTTCCTGTCTAAGTGATCTCTGATGACACGTGTCTCGGGAACTGCCCAGTTTAGAAGAGGTTTGCTATGGGGATTTGCTTCTAAACTGGGCGGTTCCCGAGACACGTGTCATCAGAGAATACTGAGACAAAAAAGAACAACCTTAACTTCAGAAGCTTATAAGTACTGAAAGGATTAAGATTTTTTTAATAGAAGTAATTTACAAATCTGTTTAACTTTCTGGAGCCAGTTGATACATAAAAAAAAGTTTTTTCCTGGATAACCCCTTTAAGCAATGGCCTGGCTTTATCTAAGGCTACATTCACACTATGGGGCTTCGAAATTTGTCCACACAGAAATTCTGATACCGAAGCCTCCCATGGTTTTCGAAAGCACCGCAAAAACACTGCTGATATTCAAGTTCCAGACTCAGACAAAAGAATGACCATAGTCATTCTTTTGGTGGAATCTGCTTGGAAATGCATTGCCGTCAATGGTGACACCGCAGGTCCGAGCGGGCCTAGTCCCGACTGATTTAGTCGGCGCCTGCTGTGCACAGAACATCCACGCTGGCGGATATTCTTATTTGTGATGGCTGCTACCTGGGTCAAACTACAGTCACAATTTTTACAAAAAGGACAGAAGTTCCAGAGTTGGCACTGGGATAGCTATACATGTATGTTGTTAGAACAATGATTTAAAGGGGTACTCCGGTGAAAACCTTTTTTCTTTTAAATCAACTAGTGGCAGAAAGTTAAAACATATTTGTAAATTACTTCTATTAAAAAAAATCTTAATCCTTCCTGTACTTATTAGCTGCTGAATACTACAGAGGAAATTCTTTTCTTTTTGGAATGCTCTCTGATGACATCACGAGCACAGTTCTCTCTGCTGACGTTATAATAATAATGCTTTATTTATTGTTGTCCTTAGTGGGATTTGAACCCAAGTCCCCAGCACTGCAAGGCAGCAGTGCTAACCACAGCATACATCTGCTATGCACGGTTGCTAAAATGGACAGAGATGTCAGCAGAGAGCACTGTGCTCGTGATGTCATCAGTGTTCCAAAAAGAAAGGAATTTCCTCTGAAGCATTCAGCAGCTAATAAGTACTGGAAGGATTAAGATTTTTTAATAGAAGTCATTTACAAATCTGTTTAACTTTCTGCCACCAGTTGATTTCAAAGAAAAAAGGTTTTCACCGGAGTTCCCCTTTAAGATCGTGGTCACCAAACTGTGGACCTTCGGGTGTTACAAAACTACAACTCCCAGCATGCCCGGACAGCCGTTGGCTGTCCGGGCATGCTGGGAGCTGTAGTTTTGCAACATCTGTAGGTCCACAGTTTGGAGACCACCGATTTAAGGTTTCAATACACATTAAATAGTTGGTAGCCATAATGATCATTGGACACTGGGGAAAACGGCCATCATATCAATAATAATGTAAATTATTTCAAAGTAGAATGGAAGCTGAACGCAAGTCAGACGGCTCTGTTGGTGTTTTTCTCGCCTATCAGACAAAGGATCTAAGCCATGTACCAAGGGAGCCGTTCACAACAGGGGGCCATGTCTGACCCCATAACATTAGCGTGGACTAGAATTTACATAAATTGAAAGGTAATTGTTTTGTTAGAGTCTGATATACACAGGTAGAAAGACAACAGTGAATGTTATCAGATGCAGATTTGCTCTGTGAAAAGGAAGAGTTAACCATTTAATTGAATTGTATCCAATGCTAAATGATACGACTGACTAGGATAACGCAGTTTGGATCGCCCAGTTAACCTTGTCACAGACATAATGGGGGACATTTATCAAAGCATTTAGTAGTTTTTTTTTTTTTTTTTGCTTAAAATTGCCGTAAAAATGTGCACCTACTCTATTTTTAGTGCGACTTTTTGATTTGCCCTGAGCAAAAAAAATGTAAAAAAAAATTTAAAACTTGCTTGCCAAAGCAAAAAGGGATTTTTGACTTGCAGTGGTCAGAGATTTATCAAGTGTGACAGCCGCAAAAAACCTACTAAATTTACTCAAGCTCGGACATGGAGCAAAAAAAAGCCACTACCAAAGCAAAAATTAAAAATATTGCTAACGTGAAAGAAATTTATCAACAGGCTGAAACCAGTTGATAAATAAGTCACACATAAGCAAAAAATTGTAAGGAAAAAATTACTAAAAAAAAAATTACTAAAAAAAAAAAAAAGGAATACATAAGCAAACATTGATAAATGTCCCCCAATGTGTTTTGCCCATGAATGGATTCACATGTGGCAAATTGGGTTGCAGAAATTTCTAATCTGAATGGAAGCTTAAGAAATGCACTCACAAGCAGCAGAAACCAAGCCCTAATAGATATATGGAACCAATCAGTTACATAAATTCCAATATTACATTAAACTCCTATTGATCACTGGATTTTACATATTCCCAACCATTGTCTTCCCTCATGATAGGTGGCCCCAGAGGTGTCTTTTCTTCTGATCCATTGGAGTCATTGGGGGAGATTTATCAAAACCTGTCCATAGGAAAATTTGTTGAGTTGCCCATAGTAACCAATCAGATCGCTTCTTTAATTTCTCAGAGGCCTTTTCAAAAATCAAAGAAGCGATCTGATTGGTTGCTATGGGCAACTCAGCAACGTATCCTCTGGACGGGTTTTGATAAATCTCCCTCATTAACTTTTAGGCTTTGATATATTTTTTTATTATTATAATTTTTTTCCCCACTGGGATGCAGTTTTTTGTGCCACAAAAAAAAAACAAAAGAAAAAAAACTCCCCCAGAACTGACTTTTCCACTCATAGGCCCTCAATTACTATTGCAAACCTGACATGTTTTGTCGGGTTGTGCGCCAGAGTCTGTCGCATTGCACCAGAAATTCTGTCTGCACCAGAATTTGCGCCAGAAATGAAAAAAACCCCGACTAACTCTCCATTTTGCTAAGAAAACCCAAAAAAGGGGTGTGGTCGCCGGGAAAAGGGGGGGTGGTCTCCAAAAGGGGCGTGTTAACGATATTTTCACAAAAACCCAACATATTTACTAAGGTTTCCACATAAAATGTGGTGGATTTGAGCTGAGGAAAACCCGACAGATCAGTTAAATCTTACAGCCGTAAAATTAGGTACATGGAACTTTTTTGGGGGGATGTTCATGTGGTAAAATACATGCACAATTTGGCCTATAACCATGCAAACAAACAAATAGAAATTTTCTGACTTACTCTCTCCCCCCCCCCCCCCAGCATTGTTTGGACATAGCCTTACAACTAGGAGTTGGACTTCAGTATTCAGTCAATTATAATAATCTGCAAAACACTTCAAAGTTTTAGATTTTTTTCACGTGTCATAGTAGTGTGTAATATTTAGTTAACCTGCTGGTTATAGATACGGGTGGGGACCCAAAATGGCATATATCCAACCCATCAGCAAATAAGAACAGTTTGGATTGGTTACGGCCCATTCACACTAAGGACTTTCCGAGCAGAATTCTGCAGTGCAGCATCCTCCCATGTTAGGATTCTGCTGCACAATTCACACTATGCTGCAGAAATTCCGGACCTCAGACTTTGTTCCAGCTAAAGCTCAATTTATAAACGCAGTGTTTGATGCAGTATTTGAGCCAAGCCGGGAATACATTCAAAAGGAATGGGAACTATAAAAGAAAGGTCTTATACTACTTCTTCCTACTAGATATACTTCTTGCTTTGGCTCAAAACACTTGCATCAAAAAATGCACATCTTTGAAAAATGCAAAAACTGCAGTAAAGGAGTAGTCCAGTGCTGAAAAACGTATCCCCTGTCCTAAGGATAGGGGATAAGTTTCAGATCGCGGGGGGGTCCAACCGCTGAGGCCCCCCCGCGATCTCTTTTATGGAGCCCTGGCTCACTGGCCAGATAGCAGGTGTCGACCACCGCACGAAGCGGCGGCTGACACGCCCCCTCAATACCTCGCTATGGCAGCGCCAGAGATTGCGGAAGGCAGCGCTCCGGCTCTGCCATAGAGTTGTATTGAGAGGAGTGTCAGTCGCGGCTTCGTGCGGTGGTTAACACGCCCCCTTCCCACGGGCTTCCGGGGCCCCGTACAGGAGATTGCGGGGGGGGTTTGCCCAGCGGTCAGTCGCACCCCCCGCGATCTGAAACTTATCCCCTATCCTTAGGGGATAAGTTTTTCAGCACTGGATATCTCCTTTAATTCTAACCTTAAGACTAGAGATGAGCGAACTTACAGTAAATTCGATTCGTCACGAACTTCTCAGCTCGCCAGTTGCTGACTTTTCCTGCATAAATTAGTTCAGCTTTCCGGTGCTCCGGTGGGCTGGAAAAGGTGGATACAATCCTAGGAAAGAGTCTCCTAGGACTGTATCCACCTTTTCCAGCCCACGGGAGCACCTGAAAGCTGAACTTATTTATGCAGGAAAAGTCATCAACTGCCGAGCCGAGAAGTTCGTGACGAATCAAATTTACTGTAAGTTCGCTCATCTCTACTTAAGACCAATTTTAACAATGCGGCTGCCACATGTGGATTAGACAAGGAACTACAGCATACTCAGAAGCACCAAGACTGGAGATACAATTACCTTAGACCTGACCGCATATCATGGAACGTGTCACAGTTCGTGTCAAAGTTAGTGAAGCGTGGCCCCACGTGTACAATAGTAGGGGTCAGCTATGCTAAACACAACTAACACAATATATTTAAAAAAAATGTATTCTTTGGCAGATTTCAAAATCTTTCTTATAATGTCAATTATAGTTCAGAAACTGATGGATTACAGATGAAGATAACAATCTAAAGCAGTGTTTCCCAACCAGGGTGCCTCCAAATGATGCAAAACTACAACTCCCAGCATGCCCGGACAGCCAAAGGCTGTCTGGGCATGCTGGGAGTTGTAGTTTTGCAACATCTGGAGGCACCCTGGTTGGGAAACACTGATCTAGAGTACATTACAATAGTATATGCTGCTCATTTCAAGAGCTTGTAGGCTTCATAAGACAACAGTATTCATGGGTTAATGTAAACGTAACAACGTATGGGAGATACGTGAACCGTAGTCGGTGATGTGTATGACCATATGGGAGCCACACTAGAGGAAGAATACATTATGGGAATGGTTATAAATTATATATTCTAATGTACTTTAAATTAGAAGAACATATAGAAATATATCTCAGCACGAGTATAACGCAGAAGCACATGGGGCATTAAACCCACAGAAAGGTCATGACTTAGGGGCCCTGAACGCCCACATAAAACTTAGGACAAGTTCACACATAGCAGATTTGTTGGGGAAATTTGTGCAACTGAATAATCAGATCCTTCATCAGAATGGGGATAGTTCAGATGAATAGGACAGTTGTAGAAATTCCTGCAAAAAAAAAAAAAAAAAAAATCTGTTGTGTGTGAATTTACCCTAATGCTGACTGAGCAGACGTCTCTTAGAATAGGGATGACGAGAGACAACTGAATGAACCCATAGGTGAGCCAGAAGTACTGGGGAGATGCCCCATTTGGAATCATAAAAAATAAATGTTTTAAAAGGGGTACTCTGGTGGAAAGGTACCAGAAAGTTAAACAGATTTGTAAATTACTTCTATTAAAAAATCTTTACCCTTCCAGTACTTTTTAGCAGCTGTATGCTACAGAGGAAATTATTTTCTTTTTGAATATTCTTTTTTTTGTCTTGTCCACAGTGCTCTCTGCTGACACCTGATGCCCATATCAGGAACTGTCCAGAGCAGGAGAAAATCCCCATTGCAAACCTATGCTGCTCTGGACAGTTCCTTACACGGACAGAGGAGTCAGCAGAGAGCACTGTGGACAAGACAAAAAAGGAAATTCAAAAAGAAAAAAGAGTTTCCTCTGTAGCATACAGCTGCTTGAAAGTACTGGAAGGGTAAAGAATTTTTAATAGAAATCATTTACAAATCTGTTAAACTTTCTGGCACCAGTTGATTTAGAAAAAATAAAAAGTTTTCCACCAGAGTACCCCTTTAAGGGCTTGGCATTTCTTGCTGGGATGTCAATATTAATCTACTGCTGCATGCTGGGGTTGCAGGTCATTGCTGTCTAACCTCAGTGTGTTCGGGAGACCTCTTAAAAATGGTCGTATACAATAACTGTATATAATAAAATATCTGGTCATGGTAATCACATTTACCATTTCGTTCCTTCAGTTTCACTGTCTTGGTAATGCCACGTTGGCACCCTAAGGGCACAAACACATCTTAAGGCATCTTCATGCATTCTCACATTGAGATATGCCTAGAGGGTTGTAGAACCTCCACACTTGACAGTATACAATACATTGGCACTTCAGCAAACAGTGTATAGGCAGAAATATTACAATCACTTCGTTTTTGCAAAGTCACCCAAATAGGGTGTAAAAAAAAAAACAAAAGCATTTCTATAATAGCAGGTGCTAGAAGCAGGACTATACATCTTCATAAAAATCTCCCGAGTCATACTGCCATTATGACAATCAAATGTTATGGTCCTTCAGGAAATGTATATGGGAATTCATTGAGACGATGGATTCACAAGACAGTAGACTAACATATAGGTGCTAGGAAAGAAAACACCTAATGTATCTGAAGAGTTCTATTAAGGCTGGAAAGTCCAGACAAAGGATATATTAGTAAAGAAAGTTTACAGTGTTGCATTCGGTCTACATTTACAAGAAGAGAACTACTGTACTGCCAAGAGATCTGGAACAAGACAACGTGCTCCAAACATTGTAGACCTGCCATTTATCTTAGAATATGGAATGCCCGATACCGATATGGTTGTTGGCATTAGTAGAAAGGAAAGAAGGAAGAATCGTCCACTTCAGAGTAGTCTGGCCATTCTGGATTCATTTGGTCGTGCAAGTCTTGTATGGAAACTCCTGGAGGCGCTAGTCTACTGGTGGTGCTGGAGGTTCATGGTTGTGATCCTGCAAAAAACGAACAGTCTTACTAGAATAATTATACATCATATACATTTCAGTTAAAAAGACTTTTTAAAAACACTACAAAAGTTATTTTGGAGAACACCAACAGCATACAGGACATACAGAAGAAATGCATTTTGAATATATTAGATGTCATTAAAGGGGTATTCCGGGCAAAAACATCTTATCCCCTATCCAAAGGATAGGGGATAAGATGTCTGATCGCGGGAGGCCCGTCGCTGGGACCCCCCGCGATCTCCCTGCATTCTATGCGTAGCTGCATCTGAAGTTTCAGAAACCTCCGGGCTTCAGAGACGGGGACGTCACGCCACGCCCCCTCCATTCATGTCTATGGGAGGGGGCGTTACGCCCCCTCCCATAGACATGAATGGAGGGGGCGTGGCGTCACGTCACGTCCCCGTCTCGGAAGCCCGGAGGTTTTCGAAACTTCAGTCGCAGCTACGCATAGAATGCAGGCTGCTGCAGAGAGATCGCGGGGGGGTCCCAGCAGCAGGCGCCCCTCAGACATCTTATCCCCTAAACCCTTCAATAAGGGATAAGATGTTTTTGCCCGGAATACCCCTTTAAGGTGTGAAGATACAGAAAAAGAGGAAATGAATCATTGGAACATGTCTTCATAACATGATAGAGACTGTACAGTCCCATCACATTGTTCTCTACTAAATCACACCGACAAGGGCCACATACTCCTGACTCGAGACCGCAGGTGGATTAAGAAGACATTTGCCATAGGAAGGTAGCTGCTACTTAGTCATGGAGATCTGGCTGTTCCAAGTCCATCATGCCTCCTAGATCTGCCATTGTCAGACAGATCTGTTTACTTTACCACACACATTTTTCTCACAGCTCATAAGTTTAAGTACACTCGTTGACCAAAAATAAATAAAATGCATTAAGGAGGAGTTGTTGGAATTGAATGAAACATTATATGTGTAAATGCAAGAATGATAGATTTAAAGGATTACAATGTTAGAGCGAAATGACATGTTTATTGGGAAAAACTGTACAATTGATAGCCTGTTGGGTCACCTTTAGCCTGGATGCAAGATGGTCGGCCATGGAGGCATCCTGCGGCACATTAACCCACATATGTTGTAGCTGGGCTCCAAACTGGCACCAGAATTGATTGGCAATAAATCTGGAGTCCAGGCAGGCCAATGTAGTGTTGCAATCTGGTGGAGACCTTCCTGGGAAAACCTTGCTATGTGTGGGCAAGCATTAAAGGGGTAGTCTGCTGCTCAGCGTTTGGAACAAACTGTTCCAAACGCTGGAGCCGGCGCTGGGAGATCGCGACGTCATAGCCCCTCATGCCGTCACACCCCGCTCCCTCAATGCAAGTCTATGGGAGGGGGCGTAACGCCGCACAGAGATTTTCCATGCAGACATTTGATTTGTGTAAACATAGCCTCAATGAAAACCTTATCCAAAGTGTTCTGGACCTCAAACTGGGCCAAAGATTTAACTTCCAGCACAGCCAAGACAACACAGTATTGGCTTAGGGAGAACTATGTGAATGTCCTTGAGGGGCCCAGCCAGAGCCCTGACTTGAACAAGGAGGCAGCATAAAATGAGAAAAAAAAGTGAAAGTTTGAAAACTTTCCTAATGCATTATATGTGCATGCTCAGCGATGATGAGCAAGCATGTGTGTAGGGGGGGGGGGGGGGAATTAGAAAAGAAGGATCAAGTCTGCTGGTTGGGGCTTTTGTAACTTGTAGGATGAGATTTTATTGAATGCAATGTGATAGTTTTGTGGTAGTAGGGAACATTTCCGCTTGTAAGATTGCCAGAACAAGCTTTGAGGAGACACATAAGACAACAAGGAGTTCTGAAAACAGGCTCTCCCACAATGAGAACCAAATAAATAAATAAAAAACCCGCACCATCCACCATGCAGTGAGGATTTCTTAAAGGTCACACTCCAGGGCAGTACTGTGGACTGTATACCCGCCTGTGCACCACCTGAAGGATACCGAGCAGTGCCAGTGTAGGTTTCTCTGTGTGTGACTAAACAGGCTCCGATTTAGTCAGTACAAGATAATTTATAAACTACTATGTACATAGTGTTTCCCAACCAGGGTGCCTCCAGCAGATGGAACAATACAAATCCCAGAATTTCCATTTATGATTGAGAAACACTGATCTACAATATAAGACGTTGTAGATCAGTGTTTGAATTCCGCACTTACATTATGCGGAGTCGTGGGTTTCCCAGTAGCTCTTGATCCTCGGAGACTCCTGGGTCTCAGAAGGTATAAGGTCAAACCGATGACAATCCAGGCCATGGCGATCATTGCAATACTAATTCCACCATCACTAGAAGGATTGGGTCCTGGTACTGGCAAGTAGAATAAAAACAACTGGATTAGATCAAGGATTTTGCCAGTTATTTAAACAAATATTAATAAAGCCGGTATCCACCATTTGAGGAATATCTGCCTGTATTTTACGGGCAGACGGCCGCAAATATTCCGCTGTGTGAAAATAGTCTTATTAGCCTTTTTTTTTTCAAAAGGAAGGTGGCATAAGTGGCACAGAAAAAAAAAAAAAGTTATACTATCCTGGGTTCCCTGCTACAGCACCAGTTCTTCTGCTTCCAGTCCCCCATCTTCAGTCTGCTCCTGAGATGAGCACTAGAAGGAGGACCTGCCTGCTCAGCCAATCACTGGCTGCAGTGGTGTCCAGTCTTGGCCAGTGATTGGATGAGCAGGCAGGACCTGCTCCATTTGCTCAGGGTTGTCTTAAGAAAATCAAAATTTAGCTGTTTGCTGTGGGTCCCACTGTTTCCTGCAGGTGACCGTGGTGGTCTACGTCGTCTGGGGTTGCTTTAAATGGTGTCCAAAAACAGGAGATACCGACAAAACAAACATTTCCACACACACACATATTATATTATATATATATATATATATATATATATATATATATATATATATTTATTTATTTATTTTCTGCTGGGTTTCTGAAACTGATCCCTAAGGGCCTTGGCTTATGAAGTCATAAAAATAACTTGACACAGAAACAGCCGCAAGCACATAATTAGTGGACACACCTACACTGCTAAACACAGCTGTCTATAGCAATAACATTGGTCACATACTGTACACCTGTGCTGACAATGGGCGTTTTAGAGCACTTTTATTGCCGAATGTCAGTACACACAAGGCTGGTCAACATATGATCATTATTATCACTCTAGAACTTAAGGACAAAAGGAAACAAGTAGGAAAAGACAGACAATTGTAATACAAAGCTAAAAAGAAATGGGAGAGCACTCCATAGCATAAGATCGCCAATGTAAGGTTCAAGCTGATGTAGTGAGGAACTCTTACCAGAGGCGGTTGTGTGAACTCACACACAACAATGGTCAGCGTGAGTGAGTAAATGCATGGTCTGCAGCCGCCCCCACCTTACGAGAAAAGACAAGTGAAGACTTCCACAGAGCGGTGGGTGGATCACGGCGCTGATCAGGATATGACAAGTCAGGTGAGTAAAAGGGGATTTATTAAAACAAATGCAACGCGTTTCTCCGCGCATGCGCGGCTTCTTCAGGTTATCCTGAAGACGCCGCGCAAGTGAGGTGAAACACATTGCATTTGTTATAATAAATCCCCTTTTACTCACCGGACTGGTCATATCCTCATCAGCGCTGCGATCCACCAACCGCTCTGTGGAAGTCTTCACTTGCCAAATTGTGATACAAAAACAGGTTCTCTTTTCTGTATAGTTCCTTTATGATCTAGCAAAGTGATATCATGGTAGGACTGCTAGTTATAAATTTTTTATAATTTTTTTACATTTTCCTTTAGAATGGAAAAAAATACATTGAAAAAATAAGTAAACCTCAATTCTCTACCAAAGACAGGAACTAAACCAATCTCAGCAGTGGAAATATTTCCTAGTGGCAACTAATAATGGAACATAGATCAGGAGAGCAGTGTCTGAAGCTTATGCATCAATAAGGAGGTTTCTTTTATTGGTTTGTTTTTTTTTCCGCAAAATTAAATAAGCACTGTCAAATTCAAAAAACATTTTATACGTTCTACATCTTGGCAAAATATTAACCTTTCTAATATACTTCATAAAAAGGTTGTTATCAATTTTTTATTATATAAAAAGCATGGATTATATAAAATAAAAAATAAATAAAAAACACACCACTAGGGTTTCCTACACCATCCAGAACATAATCCCATCCTGCTGCAGCATCATTTTTGTCCAAGCTGAAGCACAATCTGGGACAAAGTCCAGTAAGTGAGGGTGGGACTAGCACTCCTCTGTGCTCACTCCTGTCCTTTGAGACTGCAGCATGAAACGGAGAGGAGGGGGTCACAGAGCGTCCTGCAGTGATTAAATGAAGAGACCTAACACTGCACAGAAGACTCAGGAAGGAACATATAGAAGATATTTGAGAGAAATATAGGTGCTAGACATATTAAAATTTTATAGACATCAGGATTAGGTACTGGGTAACAACATTTTTTGTGGTACTGATGACAGGTACTCTTTGACCTTTTGGTGAACTTTTCGCCTTATATTCCCTTTAGTCACACATGGTGATATGCTCATCTATTACATAAGTAAGCAACTATGAGTTACATCTTCGTCACTTGCCAGTGGTTTGATCAGTCATTTACCTACACAAATTGAAGTTTATAACTTCAAGACAACTAAACATTACGTCCATCACCTGGTACAATACATGTAAGAAGGCAGTCAGCAACCGGGTATGTCAGTGCCGTCACTAACAAGAGGAGTTCCCACCACCTTATTTCTGAATAGGAGCAGAAACCAGTTGATCTGGTTTGCCCTTTTAGTTTGTTGGAAAGTCTCACATTCCTGAGCGCACCTTTAGGCGTTATAAAAGTGTATGACTAACTTTGCCCTCACTCTCTAAAGATGACATATGGATGGGTGCGCTTCACCCCCTTTATACCAGTGTTATTATGTCGACTAATCATTACCACCATAGTTTTAGTAAACAACAAACTAAATGAAAACCAAGTTATGATGACTAAAATTATAACTCAAATGTGTACTTCATGCTCAAACTTTAATACCAAGAACAGGTTATTTATAGGAATATCTAATTTTGCTTTTTTTTTTATAATTTCTCTAAAATTTGCATTACATTTTGACTAAACCTGTACAATTTTATTTGACAAAGTCTATTGTAGATTTAGTTGACAAAAAAAAAAAAAAAAAAAAACCTGTACAGTTTTTTTTATTTTTATTTTTAAACATATGGGCTATCCTAAAGGACAGGCACCAATATCTGTTCACTGGAGGTCCAATAGCCATGACCCACATATACAGCTGCAGCACCCACATATACAGTAAAAAGAGCAAAAAGCAGACAGAGCCGTACATGAAGTAGTCCAAGGTATATTTGGTCGGCACTGTTGTAGATAGGTGCTCGTGGATCTATGGGTATCCAATAGAGGTAGAAGGAATCCCAGCACATTAAGTAGTGGCCATGCTGGGTTACTGAAGCTCAGATCCCATTGGAGTAAATGAGATAGCTGACTGGTGGTGATGTTGGACACCCACAGATCAGATATTGATGGCCTATTCTGACGATTATCAACCAATAAAAAAAAAAAATTCTAAATTACTGGTAAACCCCTTTGATATAGCAGGGACAATATTATAGAGGCAACCCCTTTGTATTGGAAAGCCAAAAAGGTGATCATCATACAGTGGCTCCTCTAACCTCCGCAGATCATCACTTATAGGGGAGCTGCAAAATGTAGCATTATATTCCAGCTTGTTAGATGAAAAGCTGCCCAAGTAACTAATGGACAATCTGAACCGGTCAGGTTGGGCCCCATGTTGGGGACATCTCTTTATGATAGCCGTATGTCTTAACATGGGAAATGGACAGGGGTTGTCTCCTTTAGGCTGGAATCCCACATTCAATTTGAAATAAAGTCCTAATTTTAGCTTTCCAATTTCTTTTAAATGCTCTCCTAGCTTTGGGTGAAAAAAAATTGCATCAAAAACCGTACATGTAATTCTAGTCTAAGGCTAGGTTCACAATGCTGATGAGTTCTGCTAAAGTAAGCTCCGTCACTCAACCTGTTTACAGAGCAAAAAAAAAAATACTGCATGCCCAATCTTTTTTTCTACGCTCTAAAATACCGGACACCTGACAGAGCCCATCCATGCCAATGGGATATGTCGGGACCTTTCGTTGTCTGTTGTGTAAAGGGTCCCTTTGGCTTTGTTGTTTGGTGGCCCTGAAGGGAAAGGAGCCCAACGGCAGTGTAAACGGGCCCTTAACTGAATCTCTGCAGGCTCTTTAGGCCCTAATACAGCTGCATGACTAGGGGTCTGATGACCCAATTGACAGCTGTCAGATTGAGGAATCAGAAATGCAGTTTTGTGGCCATAACAAAGACACAAAAATGTTAACATATTAAACCCACGTGAAACCAGCCTTAGAAGGAAAACTCTATATTTATAGTTACAGATAGAATAACATATTTCAAAGACAACTGTATCTAGTAATCTGATAAATATACTCACATTCTTGTAAGCATTCTGAGTCAGTGCAGTAAGACTGAGATTGCCTTAGCTGTATAAAAGAAAAAAAAATTAAAGAGTTTCAGTACATGGATGCCAAATAATGTTAACAGTTAGAGAAGAAATATTGCTATAAAGCTGCATCACCTAATACTGATGCTCCATCCCAGGATCTCATCACTGGATCTCAGAGTAGTGGTCCTTTGCTTAGAACCTCCCCACTCTTTAACCCCTTAAGGACCAGGCTCATTTTGGCCTTAAGGACCAGATCAATTATATTTTAGCATTTTCGTTTTTTCCTCCTCGCCTTCTAAAAATCATAACTCTCATATCTTTCCATCCACAGACCTATATGAGGGCTTGTTTTTTGCGTCACCAATTGTACTTTGTAATTACATCACTTATTTTACCATAAAATGTACGGTGCAACCAAACAAATATTATTTATGTGGGAAAATTGAAAAGAAAACTGCAATTTAGCACATTTTGGAAGGTTTTGTTTTCACGCTGTACGCTTTCAGGTAAAAATGACACGTGTTCTTTATTCTGTGGGTCAATACGATTAAAATAATACCTATGTTATATGCTTTTCTATAATTATACCGCTTAAAAAAAATCTCAAACCATTTTAACAAAATTAGTATGTTTAAAATTGCCCAATTTTGACCACCTATAACTTTCTAATTTTTCCGTATATGGGGCGATGTGAGGGCTCATTTTGTGCGCCATGATCTGTAGTTTTTATCAGTTCCACTTTTGCTTAAGTTTTACCTATTATACATTTTTAATACATTTTTTTTTAAATAAAATGTGACAAAAAAAGCAGCAATTTTGGACTTCTTAATTTTTTTTTAACTTTACGCCGTTCACCGTACGGGATAATTAACAATATATTTTAATAGTTCAGACTTTTACACACGTGGCGATACCAAATATGTGTATTAATTATTATAATTTTTTTTACGTTACGCTTTTTGGGGGGTAAAATGGGAAAAACGGACGTTTAACTTTTTTATTGGCGATGGGGACTTTTTTTTTTACCACTTTTTATGTCCCCATAGGGGACTATTCATAGCAATCATTTGATTGCTAATGCTGTTCAGTGCTATGTATAGGACATAGCACTGATCAGTATTATCGGTGATCTTCTGCTCTGGTCTGCTCGATCTCAGACCAGAGCAGAAGACCCCGGGAGACAGTCTGAGCCAGGTGAGGGGACCTCCGGCCGCCATGCTGGATGATCGGATCCCCGCGGCAGCGATGCGGGGGATTCCGATCATCCATTCAAAGTACCACACTACCGCAGATGCCGTGATCCGTATTGATCACGGCATCTGAGGGGTTAATGGCAGACATCTGCACGATTGCGGATGTCCGCCATTACTGGCGGGTCCCTTGCTGCTGATAGCAGCCGGGACCTGCCGCGCATGACGCTAGCACCGCTCCGGTGCTCGCGATCATGACGGCGCGTAAATGTACGTCATGGTGCGTTAAGTACCACGTCACCATGACGTTTATTTACACCCATTGTCGTTAAGGGGTTAAACCATAACTGAGAACAACTGTGTTATTATATAGTGTAAGCAAGCAGCTGGTAAAATGGTGGGTGGAAGGTATGTTTTACTGAGGATTCTTGCATCAGTGACTTAAAAGAGGTTATCCAGGAATCAAAAAACAAATTTCTTTCAAAAACTCCTTCTCGTCTGTCTCCAGGTTGGGTGTAGTATTACAATTTAGCAGTTTTTGGAAGAAATTAGCTCTGTTTTTTAATTCCTGGATAATCCCTTTAAGACTGGAGTTTGGGTCCTGGTTTTGAAAATGACTGAAGGTTCTGTAGATAAAGTCACTCCCATACTCCAGTTATGGGGTGTGTTGAAGTCCTGGACCTGATCTCACACGTGTGTGAGCACAGCCAGGGAGCAGCAGAATAGAGTTGCTCTGAAGCAGATCAGCCTGTCTGTGGTATGTTGGATACTGATACACTGCACCAAAAAGACTGATTTTGGGACTCAACGTACCACGTTTTGGGTGAGAAGTTCAGAAGTTTTTGTTATGTAAAGAATTCCTGTTCCTGTTGATTCCGGTTCCTGCATGCGGAAGGTGGAACTTATTGCTGTATGTGAATTGTTACAATAAACCAAGACTACTGAACTGTGACGAAAGATCTTTTTTTAAATTCAGTTTAAAGGTCTGGAGTATAAGACACAGAATAGATGGCACTCACCGCTCTTCAGGGTAGCTTTATTTCTTCAAACAAACGGAGCCGCAGGCAGGTGAGACTCAGCGGTCGGCAGGGGGCGTGTGCGGAACGAACGTTTCGTGCGTGATGACGCACTTCCTCGGCCAACGCTGACATCCTCCTCCCTGTCGGCATACTTATACAGCAACAGGTGAGTTGTTATGGCAACATATCAACAAGGGATAAAATCGATACAAAACGTGAAGTGGATTAAAAACACTAGAATAGTAGCATTGATCTACAGGAACAGACTAAGATCATGATGGTCATTAAGACCAAGTGGACCTAGGGCGCCAGACTGGATTATCCAGCGGGCCTCCTTCCGTAATAGGAGATTATGCCTGTCCCCGCCATACTTCAAAGCATTAACCCTCTCAAGGCCAGCAAAACGTACTCCATTGCAGTTCGACCCGCCTGACTCCTTCATATAGGCCATCCATCTGGGAGCTCCTTTGCCAGTTCTAAGAGAATAAAGATGTTCTCTAATGCGAAATCTAAGTTGGCGGATGGTTTTCCCAATATAAAAGCGGTCACACGGGCAAAACAATACGTATACCACAAACGTGGTTCTACAGGTAATAAGTTGCTTCACAGTATGGGTAACTCCACCCACATTCAAAATACTACTTTTACTGTTAAGGCTGCAAAAAGTACAACTACCACATGCGTGGTTACCTGTAGGGGACAACCAACTCTTTTTTTCTTCTTTCTTATGTTCGTGTGTGGACTTAAATTTATCCCCTAATGTTGGATTTTTTCTATACGTTATAAGGGGACCTTCTTTTGCTCTCTCATTTAATTCAGGGTCTGCCTGAATCATATACCATGATTTTCGTATGGCTTTGGCGATAGTGTCATTCATATTCGAATTCTCCAACGAGAATACGAATCTCTGCGCTTTTTTGGAGGTTCTCTTTTTAGGGGTAAGTAAATCCTGCCTGTTACGTGCCTCTGCCCTAACATAGGCTTCTTCGATAATCTTAACAGGATATCCCCTCTCTCTGAGTCTGTTTTTAACTCATCTGCCTATAGTTGTTATTGTCACTGTTGATCCTTCTCAACCGAAGAAATTGGGAGTAGGGTACACCTTTTTTAACGTGTCCAGGATGTGAGATATTAAAATGTAGGAGGGCATTTTTAGCTACATCTTTCCTATAGCCTAAAGTGTGTAACTGTCCCTCCTCCACTTTAAGCAACACATCCAAGAAGGCCAGTTCATGTTTACCGAACACATAAGTAAATGCCATATTAACGTCATTTTGTGTATTGAGATGCTCTACAAAATTACTAAATATCTCCTCTGTGCCCTCCCACACCACCAGGACATCAACTACATATCGAAGGAGAAGCTTGATGTACCTGGCGTATGGGTTGGACCCAGAGAAGATAAAGCGTCTCTCAAAGATAGCCAGGAAAAGATTGGCATAAGTGCAGGAAACTGGCGTGCCCATTGCTGTGCCGGTCTCCTGCCTGTACCAATCTTCTCCATAGCGAAACTCATTGTGACTCAAAATGAACATCAGAGCTTCTGTGATGAAGGAAATGAAAGCTGAGGACTTTTCAGTGCTAAGGAGGAATTCCCTAATTGCCTCTACACCCGCAACTATAAGGATGCGGGTGTAGAGGCTCTCTACATCTATAGACGCTAATTGATAAGTCTCCTGCCATGTAAAGTCTTGCAACTGATTTAACAGGTCACCAGTGTCTTTGACATAGGTGGGGATACTTTTGAGTAGGGGTCTGAGTAACCAGTCTATGTAACTGGAAAGCGGTTTGGTCGCGGAGCCAATCCCCGCGACGATGGGTCACCCCGGGGGTTGGCTCCGCGACTTGTGGACCTTGGGAAGACAGTACCACTTGGCATTCTTTGGATGGCTGGGGAGGAGTTTTTCTGCTGTCTTATTGGAGATTATGCCTGTCTCTGCTTTAGACCTTAAGAAAGAACGCAGGGCATTAATTGTTTTGGGAGAGGGGTCGGAGGCTAGAAGCCGGTAAGTGGATCTGTCACTCAACTGGCGCATAACCTCGCTCTCATATTGTTGGGTATACAAAACTACTGTCGCCCCGCCTTTATCGGCCTTACTCACTTTTAATTCTGGCCTGTCGGCTAGCCACTTCAAAGCTTCTCTATCCCCATAGGATAAGTTGTCATCCTGCTGGGGATATATTAAAGCTCTGACATCCTGCAACACAGCACGTGAGAACAAGTCCAACGGGCTGCCTGCAGGAACAGGGGGCACAAATCTAAATGCGTTACCTCCCTTGAATACAGACACTTCAGTGGTATATTCATGACTAATACTAGGCTCTCCTTCCGCTAAATCACAGAGTCTCAATACATATCTGGTCGTCCTCTGACATATTCAAAATAGGCTGAAAACCCAACGGTCCTACAATTGCAGGGACCTCACCTTCCCTACACATAGTACCAACTTGCTGCTTATCGGTTTTATTTTTAAACAATTTGTGTAAGGACATTTTCCTTGTGGCTTTGAAGAGATCCACCTCAAATTGGACTAAATGAAATAGAGTTTTAACTCCAAAATTGAGTCCTTTAGACAGCAGACGGTTCACATTGTCCGGTAACTCTATGTCAGTGATGTTGATAACATTGTTGGCGGGAATCAATTCCTCCACGACACGTTCTTCCGTTTGCCCCTCCAATTGTCTCTTTTTCTTGTTCCCTCTCCCCCTCCTGATCCGCCTTCTAAAGGGGGCTGAACCGGGGTCATAGGGCGGCTCGTGTCCATATGGACCTGTGGTCCCTGCGCTTCATCAGACAGACTTGTGTCTGAGTCAGTAGTCCAAAAGTCGGACACAGGTCGTCTGGTTTGTGGACCTTTTCTTGGTCCTGCGTTTTGCCAGCTCTTATTTTGGGACTTCTTTTTATTCTAGGTGAATACTAGTTTGTGGTCATAGTCGAACTTGTCCTCAGCTTTCATTTCCTTCATAACAGAAGCTCTGATGTTCATTTTGAGTCACAATGAGTTTCGCTATGGAGAAGATTGGTACAGGCAGGAGACCGGCACAGCAATGGGCACGCCAGTTTCCTGCACTTATGCCAATCTTTTCCTGGCTATCTTTGAGAGACGCTTTATCTTCTCTGGGTCCAACCCATACGCCAGGTACATCAAGCTTCTCCTTCGATATGTAGTTGATGTCCTGGTGGTGTGGGAGGGCACAGAGGAGATATTTAGTAATTTTGTAGAGCATCTCAATACACAAAATGACGTTAATATGGCATTTACTTATGTGTTCGGTAAACATGAACTGGCCTTCTTGGATGTGTTGCTTAAAGTGGAGGAGGGACAGTTCCACACAGGATTTACTTACCCCTAAAAAGAGAACCTCCAAAAAAGCGCACAGATTCGTATTCTCGTTGGAGAATTCGAATATGAATGACACTATCGCCAAAGCCATACGAAAATCATGGTATATGATTCAGGCAGACCCTGAATTAAATGAGAGAGCAAAAGAAGGTCCCCTTATAACGTATAGAAAAAATCCAACATTAGGGGATAAATTAAAGTCCACACACGAACATAAGAAAAAAAAAGAGTTGGTTGTCCCCTACAGGTAACCACGCATGTGGTAGTTGTACTTTTTGCAGCCTTAACAGTAAAAGTAGTATTTTGAATGTGGGTGGAGTTACCCATACTGTGAAACAACTTATTACCTGTAGAACCACGTTTGTGGTATATGTATTGTTTTGCCCGTGTGACCGCTTTTATATTGGGAAAACCATCCGCCAACTTAGATTTCGCATTAGAGAACATCTTTATTCTCTTAGAACTGGCAAAGGAGCTCCCAGATGGATAGCCCATATGAAGGAGTCACACGGGTCGAACTGCAATGGAGTACGTTTTGCTGGCCTTAAGAGGGTTAATGCTTTGAAATTTGGCGGGGACAGGCATAATCTCCTATTACGGAAGGAGGCCCGCTGGATAATCCAGTCTGGCGCCCTAGGTCCACTTGGTCTTAATGACCGTCATGATCTTAGCCGTTCCTGTAGATCAATGCTACTATTGTAGTGTTTTTAATCCACTTCACGTTTTGTATCGATTTTATCCCTTGTTGATATGTTGCCATAACAACTCACCTGTTGCTGTATAAGTATGCCGACAGGGAGGAGGATGTCAGCGTTGGCCGAGGAAGTGCGTCATCACGCACGAAACGTTCATTCCGCACACGCCCCCTGCCGACTGCTGAGTCTCACCTGCCTGCGGCTCCGTTTGTTTGAAGAAATAAAGCTACCCTGAAGAGCGGTGAGTGCCATCTATTCTGTGTCTTATACTCCAGCATTGCTTGCTTCTTCACGGACTGAGCACCACCAGTCTAGGGTCCAGGGTTTAGGAGTCCACGCTGACCGGGAGTCTGTGAGCATTACCAGTGCATGCTATCCCCCGCAGCAGTGCCGACTATTTCTCTTTGTTTGCGTCTATCATTTTAAAGGTCTATTCACACGTACAGTATTCTGCGCAGATTTGATGCACAGGATTTCAAGCTTTATTCAATTTACATTGAAATCTGCAGCAGAAAATCTGGCGGATCAAATCTGCACGGAATACTGTACGTGTGAATAGACCCTAAAAATCCATACTGCAGGACAACACATCACCTTGCTGCGACCACATCACTGAATTAAAACGTGTAATCGGTGACCAAGAGCACGCATGCGCTTTAAACATCATTGATGTGGTCGCAGCTAAGGTGGTGTGTTGTCCTGCAATTTGGATTTTTAAACCGGATTTAATAAAGACTGGATTTTTTATGGGATTACTGGATAAAATCTTTCTTCATTTTTCGTAGATCACACATCACCAGGTGAGGATCAGAGCATACCAAGGAGAAGGAAAGCCGAGAACTTTTTCTTTGCTTATACGCAATACTGAACTGTGACCCCTCCCTGTTTGCTTGCAAAACTATTTGAAGGGCCCCATTTTACAATAGATCAAATATTATTCTTACCAAATTAATCAGTCTTCGCATTGCATAGTCATGCGAGCAAATGCATTCACAGGGATCAAAATTGCCGTCCGCCATCTTGACAGCTGGTATGTCTACAGAAACCTGTGAAAGGAAAAAGACAAATACTTTAGTCTTAGAAGGAGATAGCAAGGAGAACAAAATATGTGGACCCCCTACCTTCCCTGACAGATATTAACATTATACATCTAAACCTTTTACTCTAGTCACTTCTCCGTGGTTTATGCAGGATGGGTCAAATACAGGAGGACAAACTCTATGATATAGGACACATGGAAAGTTTAGACCAGTGTTTCCCAACCAGAGTGCCTTCAGCTGTTCCATAATTACAACGCCCAGCATGTTAGAGTTTTGCAACAGCTGGAGGCACCCTGGTTGGGAAACACTGCTTTAGATATTTTTGTTTTGAGGGTATAATCACACAATATGGTTAAGTTGTGGTTAAAATGGGTTAACACTGCAATTCTCAGTTTCATTGTTTCTGTTACAGTACATTCAATTTTGTTGTATGCAAAAACATAGTCAACTTTGCTACTGAGTATGCACAAAAAAATGCATACATAACTATCCGTTTTTTTAAAGAATAAAAAAAAAAAAAGATTTAAGTCAATAGGAAACTGATTATGGCATACAGAAGCATCTGTGGGGGATAAGTGTCTGATTGCCGGGGGTCCCAGTGGTAGGACCCCCGGCAATCTCCTGTACAGCACCCACTCACTTATGAACGGAGCGATGTCTTCCCCCACACAAAGCAGTGGCCGACCCATCCATGCATGTCTATGGGAGAGCCGAAGATACTGCACAGAGGGGTGCAGTGCGGGAGATCGTGTGGGGTCCAAGCGGTCAGACCCACCACGATTACACACATAGGATAGGGGATAAATTGTTTTCCGCCACAGTACTACTTTAGTGAATACAATTTTTTCCTATGAAAAACTATACATGTGACTGCATCCCGAATTATAAATGCTAAAAAAAACAACGCTGGAATGAAAAATGCTACAATCCAAGAAGACGCAGTTTTGCTGCTGGGACAAATTATTTCCGCATGACACTGATAACACAAAGCTCTTGTGCTGAATGCAGATTCACTGAAGATAAGAAAAATCACTTTTCTCTTGTAGGAATGTCTGATGCCACATAGCATCACGCTCCTAAACAGTGACCAATACTAAATATTACTGTACAGCTGTACTTCATAGTACAACCATGTCATTCCTTAGATGGCCCATGTTACGTCAAGAAATTAGCAAATCCTGATAATAATGAAGATCCAATCTGTGACCTGTACGCCCTCTAGTGGCAGCACTCATACACAGAATGACTCCCGTCTGGATGGCAGCAGGATATGGCCATAGCAGCTCTGCAGCAAACAGAACAGAGATCAAATATTACAATATGTACTATTATTAGGCTGATCATATTTCCTTTTAGACAAAAGAGGACATAGTGATAGCAAAATCGGGATGGGGTTAAGTTATAGACCCCCAGTTCTATGCACCCATATGTATATAAATATATACTCTACTTATGTTCTATAGTTATAGGCCACTGGCTGGCTCTGTGCCCCCATATACAGAAGTTGTAGGCAGCAGTCAGAGACCCCCTCTCCAGACTATACACCCACATATAGTAGGTAGCCCCCCCCCCCCCCCCCCCCCCCAGCCATACTGGCTTGTTGTTTTTGGTGCTCCACTGCTTCTCCGGCTGGGCCATAGCAGTAGGTCCCCGGCTGAAACAGAAAATAGTTTAGTTACCGTCCCAAACCGGAGCCCACTCCAGAGTCCACAGACCATGCAAGGGTCCAGGCTAGAAGCATGCCTGACGTTCTCTTATCTGCTCCGGGGGGACTGGGGGTCCAAATGTCATTTGCGACTGGTCCCAAGTCCCGGAAGCCACTGCTCAATAACTTAAAGTGGTCGCAGTGCCAGCTGACACTGTGTGTCAGGCAGCACGAGCAACGGGCACTTTAAGAACACTGACTAGCAGCTGCTGTGGGCAAAACCAGACAGAATCATAAAATATGGGGCAGCGCCAAAATAATAATAATAATATAAAAAAAAAAAAAAGGCTTAAATGGCAAGTTCACTTTAAAGTGGGGCCAGAATAGGTCTGGAGCATGTTGCCTCCTGCAGTATTTGCACAGGAGTCTATAATGTATCCCACCCATACTGAAGCGAGAATGTAAACGAATACTGCCACACAGCACCCTCACATGGTTTTGGGGGTGGAATTGTACGCTTGCCAACAGATGATCCCCAACATCAGTGTTTTAGGGGTGGAAATCATTTACACAAAATCTGGGAAACCAAACTGGAGAACATTAGAAGCCAATGTGGAGACAAGTTCCAGCAATATACTTTCCAATAGCTATGAATGGCATTTAGGGTATGGTCCCACGTGGCACATCTGCTGAGGATTTTCCACCAATGATGCATTTTATCTGCAGTGGAATTATGTGAATTTTAGTGTGGATTTGCACTTTAGTTTTTGGTGCATAACGCTTAAAAACAATTTAAAGAAGTACTCCGGTGCTCCAGCGTTCTGAACAAAACATTCAGAACGCTTGGAGCTGGAGGCCGTGATCGAGACGTCACATTACGCCCCCTCCATTCATGTTTCCAGACATGAATGTGGGGGGTGTGGAGTGAATTCAAGACCACTGCCGCAGGAATATAGCGTTTGTTTTGAACGCCGGGAGCACCCAGCAGTTGGACCCCGGCGATCAGACATATTATCCCCTATCCTTTGGATAAGGGATAAGAGGTCTAGCAGCGGAGTACCCCTTTAATATCCCTGGTGGTCCACAGCTTTAAAGATTTGCATGCTCCTGCGGGTCCCATTCTTGGGATTACAAACAAGCGCTCTAGCCAGTTGTCCGGTTTTCTCCCCTCTGTAACTAACCCTGTATTGTCTATTTTGGAGTCTTGGAATTCAGAATGACAACCCCAATATCATCTAACTAGTTAAATAGTGCATAATCTTCTGGGTTTTGGACCACTGACAAACTAACCAGAATTGCTATTCAGAAGTCTAGGAAAGCTGGGTACCAATCAATCTCAGATAATCCAGACCATCACAGATTTATCCAGATAACCAAAGACTATTATTTACTGGGAATATTTGGATTTTATTTAAATACGTTTCGATAAAATATTATCAGTAATAGTGTATTTCTTTTTATCAAAGTGTTAAATCTAATTCTTTATGGTGTACGTCACTTCTGGTCTTGATGGAAACACTCTGTGCCCTTTAAGATCCTGCTATGCTTGCAGGCGATCATCTCCAAGCTTAAAGAGCTGGTACAGGCTGCTCCAATGAGAGACACCTACGTGGATGAACACAGCACTGAGCAAACAATTCACGGCCCAAGATTTACTGACAAATCCACCTGAGGACATAGAAATAAACTTCCTGGAATAATGAAACTGCGTCCAACCTCAATAGAATATTTAGCGCGTCAGAATCTGTGGCCACTGTGACTTATTCCAATGAGTCTATGCAGCCAAAAGGAGGAAGCAAAGGAGCCTCAGAACAAACTGATGTTGACCCAGAAGGAAGACACTACGGCGGAGATGTATTAAAAGGGGTACTCCCGTGGAAAACTTTTTTATTTTTTTTAAATCAACTGGGGCCGGAAAGTTAAACAGATTTGTAAATAACTTCTATTAAAAAATCTTAATCCTTCCAGAACTTTTTAGGGGCTGTATACTAAAGAGAAATCCAAAAAAGAAATGCATTTCCTCGGATGTCACGACCACAGTGCTCTCTGCTGACCTCTGCTGTCCATTTTAGGAACTGTCCAGAGCAGGAGAAAATCCCCATAGCAAACATATGCTGCTCTCAACAGTTCCTAAAATGGACAGCAGAGGTCAGCAGAGAGCACTGTGATCATGACATCACAGGAAATGCATTTCTTTTTTGGATTTCTCTTTAGTATACAGCCCCTAAAAAGTACTGGAAGGATTAAGATTTTTTTAATAGAAGTGATTTATAAATCTGTTTATCTTTCTGGCACCAGTTGATTAAAAAAATAAATAAATAAATAAAGTTTTCAACGGGAGTACTCCTTTAAAACTAGTGCAAAGAAGTGGTGGAGTAAGTGCTTATAGCAACCAATCAGACTGCTTCTTTTATAATCAAAAAAACACAGAAAAATGAGAGCTGGAATCTGATTGGTTACTGTGGACTGCTCCACTTTTATTTGCACCATCCTAAATAAAATAACCCCAGTGAATTTATCCTCCAGGGCAATGTTATCACATGCAATGTAATGCGACACAATGTGATTGTACACGAGGTGTCAAAAAATAACTAAAAAACTGTTAGGACATTACATAAAGTCATGCATACAGTCTCATCAGAACACACACTCTAGATCAGCGGTCTTCAAACTGTGGCCCTCCAGATGTTGCAAAACTACAACTCCCAGCATGCCCGGACAGTCAGCTGTCCGGGCATGCTGGGAGTTGTAGTTTTGCAACCTCTGGAGGGCCACAGTTTGAAGACCACTGCTCTAGATATATCAAAAGTATTCAAGTGTGGTTGTGGGATTAGTGGCTACCCATGAAATCTCTCTTTATTTTTATATTTTTTAAACAAAAAAAATGTTTTATTTAAATTTTTTTTTTTTTTTTTTTTTTTTTTAAGGGCAAATAGAAACCAAATAGTCCATAAAGTAAGAGTGGAAAAAAAGCCAGTGTAAATACAGCCGAAACAGCATAAGGATGTGAGAGAAGAGCTCGCCTACGCTGAACCCGCTGGTGATCAATCAGACAACAGCGGTTAAAGACAGACAAAAAAAAGCATAAGACACCAAAACTACAGTTCCTCTTTTTATCTTTAAATATTACCAGACTATAAAAGAAGATTTACATAGAAGACAACTTGTGGTCAGTGTTACAACATCCATAACCAACAAGAACAGACGTTAATGTAAGGGTAAGGCAGCTTCACTTTATGTTATGACTGTAGCGAAGACGACTGTTTACAGGGGCTCACCAAATTCACCAAAAATTGCCTGGGGTAGAGACTGAGGCTGGGTAGGTTCACACTGCCATAGTGCTCCGACCCATTCAGACTATTTTCTTCTTTTTTTTTTTGCAACAAAATGCACCTTGAACGGGTCAAAGCAAAGCTGGCATTGCTGGGTCCAGATGATTTAAAGGGGTTATCCAGGGAAAAAAAAAAACTTTATATATATACACCGTATTTATCGGCGTATAACACGCACTTTTTAGGCTAAAATTTTTAGCCTAAAGTCTATGTGCGTGTTATACGCCGATACACCCCCAGGAAAGGCAGGGGGAGAGAGGCCGTCGCTGCCCGCTTCCCTCCCCCTGCCTTTCCTGGGGTCTAGAGCCCTGCTGCCGGCCCTTCTCTCCCCCTGGCTATCGGCACCGCTGCCCGTTCTGTCCCCCTGACTATCGGTGCCGGAACCCCATTGCCGGCGCCGATAGCCAGGGGGAGAGAAGCGGCGCCGACAGCCAGGGGGAGAGAAGGGGCAGCGGCACCCATTGCCGGCGCCGCTGCCCCGTTGCCTCCCCCCATCCCCGGTGGCATAATTACCTGTTGCCAGGGTCGGGTCTGCGCTGCTGCAGGCCTCCGACGTGCGTCCCCTGCGTCGTTGCTATGCGCTGCACGGCGCAGCGCATGACGTCAGTGCGCCGTGCATAGCAACGAAGCAGGGGATGCACGCCGGAGCCAGGGGGAGAGAAGGGCCGGCAGCAGGGCTCTAAACCCCAGGAAAGGCAGGGGGAGAGAAGCGGGCAGCGACGGCCTCTCTCCCCTGCCTTTCCTGGGGGTGTATCGGTGTATATACGCGCACACACGCACCCTCATTTTACCATGGATATTTGGGTAAAAAACTTTTTTACCCAAATATCCTTGGTAAAATGAGGGTGCGTGTTATAGGCCGGTGCGTGGTATACCCCGATAAATACGGTAATATTATATATATATATATATATATATATATATATATATATATATATATAATGAATATGCAAATCAGCTCATTACATCACCTTCTCAGGCGATGTTCCCTGGTATCAGCTTAGCTCCAGTTACGGAATATAAAAAGCTAATCGGGATTAATGCCAAGCCAGTACTCTCTCTCCAGAAGGAAAGAGTACCCATCTGCAGACAGCTGTTTAGGGGTTCTTGCCCCTCGTCAGTACAGAGCAGGGTGATCTGGCTTGGCTGAGATGAGGGGCCTTAGACCAACTAAACGGGATGAGTATTTAACTCGGGGAGAGTTCACCACTCCTGGTGTGACGGAGCTTTCTGCCTCCAGAAAGTTAAACATATTGTTTGGGTGTTGAGTGGAGAAAAAAGCTTGGACATGCTGTAATTTTTTTTCTCAACACCCGTCTTTCCTACAGGGTGACGGAGCTCCCTTTAGCTGAGCACAGCTGCAGTGTAAACTTAGCCTGGGGGGGGGGGGGGGGGGGAAGATATACTGTACTGCTTAATGGTATAAAATGCACTATATGTCAAGTTGATGTCTGTAGTGTATGTAGATGCGTACTTTACAACTGCAGTTACGGGAAAAAAAGAGTTATAAAAAAAGCACAAGAAAAAAAAATACAATGCAGTCATTGGGCTGGGATTTGAGTCCATAAAGTGGACCCAAAAATCTGACCGTATTATGTTAAAGTGCATTTCGCTATGTTGTTATGAGTCCAAGAGATAAGCCAGGGGATGGCAGAGGAGCACTGGGAGCAGAGACGCAGACAGACCAAAGAAGTCATGCCAAATACAGTGCCCATATCCTTTGCTACTAACTGATCCATAGGTGCTGTGTTCTTTACAGTTTGGACACTATACGGTAGGTCCACCGAATATAGCCAGAAACAAACTGTGCAGACTTTTCTAGTAGTACAAAAGAAAGTAAGACATACATGTATCATTTCCAAGGAGATGAAAACATTCCTTACACAGCGAGTGAAAACAGCTGTGCCTCCCGCAGGAATTATATCACCGCTGTACAACCCTCAGCCTAACATTTTAATACCCTGTCTTTTCCCTTACGAAACCAAATATTAAAATGGATTAAACAGCGGAGAACAACAACCTTTATTCAGTGACTCAGGTCTTCTGATACCAACCCAAGTTGTTAGATGGTGGTGGTTCTGCCCTTACTTGTCTATAGTCCCTTATTTTATCCTCCAGGGATAGCCCTTTAATATTTATTTCTACAGAAATTTAGGTAGGCTCCCAAAACTTTGGAGCCTCAACTCAGTTGCCTGTGAGGGTAACAATTTTCGTTTGCCAAAAAGTGATACTCTAGACCAGTTCCCCAATGTTCTTAGCCTTGGAGCTACCTAGCCTTGGAGCAAGACTACCAAATAATGGCTAAAGACAAGTAACGCAAAATACCTTCTAATCACTATTAGCTTCTAAGCACCTGAATTAAAGGGGTATTTCAAGATTATTTTCTTCAGCCTTTAGGCCCTAGATGCCAAATTATAATACTGTGTAATAGGCTTCTATTACCTCCGTGCAATGCTTTGTCCTGTTTTCATGAACAGGACCCAGACCCGGAAGTGCCAGATTGTTTATTTCACTGTTGTCTCTTACCCTTCCCAGCATTCAATGTGACCAGAGACAATGGAGGGAATTTATCAAAACCCGTGTAGAGGAAAAAGTTGACCAGTTGCCCATATTAAAGGGGGTACCCCGCTGCTCAGCTTTTGGAACAAACTGTTGCGAATGCTGGAGCTGGGAGCTCGCGATGTCATAGCCCCCCCCTCATGACCTCACACCCCACCCCCTCAATGAAAGTCTATGGGAGGGGGCATGATGGCTGTCACGCCCCCTCCCAGAGACTTTCATTGAGAGGGTGGGGCTATGAGGGGGGGGGTGACATGATGTCGTGAGCTCCCAGCTACAGCATTCGCAACAGTTTGTTCCAAACGCTGAGCAGTGAAGTACCCCTTTAACCAAACAGATCGCTTTTGAGAGGCCCTTTTTAAAAAATGAAAGAAGCAATCTGATTAGTTGCTATGGCAACTGGTTAACTTTTCCTCTGCACAGGTTTTGCTTTCAAATTATTTTTATTAGGTTTTGAGTAATAAACCAAAATTTAACATGCTATTACATCATAGACATATTATGAAATAAAATAAAAACAAAATAATGACAGAAAATAGAGGGATACAACATTATCCCTGTGAAATGTAGTTATGCGTTTCAAACGTATAATCAGTGATTGTAGTTACACTTAATATTAGCATATATATATATATATTTCAATTATTTCTAATGAACCACATATATGATTACTTATCCACAAATTATGTAGTGGACATATTTATTAATTCTACATAACAATAAACTGGTAGAAGTAAAGTAAAATTTAAGTGACCATGCTCTGGTTGATAAATCTCACCATATATGTCATAAGTCACGTGGTCTCTGGCGGGCGTGGCTATGCTGCAGCGGGTGGGTGGATAGCATTCATCCAGTAGATCCTTTCCACGCTGTTATCCACCCATCGACTGCAGCATTGGTCTTTAAATGGGCACTGTCACCAACTTTATTTTTTGATATGTTGTAGTACTTATGTACTACAACATATCTCTAATATACTTTTATTATTATTTTTTTCATTAAAATGGTTTAATTTACATTTAAAAACCGGCCACTGAAAAAGGACTGATTTTGGAGTGGCAATCAGTCCTTTTTCAGTTAGACTGCAATCAGACAGGCGGGAGCGAGCGCATTGGCTCCCCGGCCACTGGCTGGGAGGCCATTCCTCCAGCACATCGCCGCCGCTGCCTCGTTGCCGCCGCTGTCCCTGCACGCCCGCTGTCGGACACTGCAGTAACTGCAAGTGTAATGAGGGAACGGGGTATGCGGGGTGCGGGGGGGGGGGGGGGGGGAACGGGCTAGCAAAAAAAAAAAAAAAAATAGGATGGTGGGAGCTACCCTTTAAGGCTTGTGGCTATGCTGCAGTTGATGGGTGGATAACAGCGAGGAAAGGATCTACTGGATGAATGCTATCCACCCACCCGCTGCAGCATAGCCACACCCCACCGAGAACATATGACAGATTGGCCATAGGGAATGCTAAGATAGGTCAGAGACCACAGTAAAATAAACAGCCTTACACTACAGCACTTCTGGGTGTGGGTCCTGTGCATGAAACAGGACAAAGTGGCAGTAATAGAAGCATTTTACACTGTATTATAACTTTTACATTATTTAGTACTTTAGGGTAGGGTCACACTTAGTGCGGAATTCCGCAAGGGAAACCTATTGACTTTAATGGGTAGCAACATAATCCACATGGAGTTTTCTGTTGCGGAAATTCCATAGCGATTGTACTACTAGTGACCCTACCCTTGAACTATCATTTTTTAAACCACTGGACAGGTTGCTTAGGCAAGTTTTGATCGCACCAGATGTCACTCCTGAGATATGCTGAGGAAATGCTGCAGGAATTGTGTGTACACCTTAAAAGGGAATTCCGCCCACAGATATCTTATCCTTCGGATACGGTATAATATGTCTAATCGCGGAGATCCAGCCGCTGGAACCCCCTGCGATCTCCGTGCTGCACCCAGCTTTCTAAACAGTCGCCCAAACCCGGCGTTCTGAACATACTGTTTACAAAGATGGGTGCTGCAGAGATCGCGGGGGGGGTCCCAGTGGCAGGACCCCTTCGATCAGACATCATATGCCCTATCCTTTGAATAGGGGATACGATTTCTGTTAGTGGAATTCCCCTTTTATCTGATTTTAATTCTACTAGGACTGACTGTTGGATCGTGACCACAATTTCAAAAGACATAGTTGAATTAAAAATATATATATTTTTTTTTACATTTTGTAAAAAGATACTGACAGTAAAAAGTCCCATTGATTGCAAGGATTACATGAGCTGACTGAAGTTGCGGTGTCTTAACTGGGAATTTCTCCAAAACGGTAGAGAAGTATAATTTGTTTGCAAGTCTCATCCTTGTTAGATCCGGTTATATAAAAAATACATAAATACATGGCTGGCAGAACAATGGCTTGTCACCAAGATTTGCCATGCGTAGATCTAAAGCCAGCAATAGATTCCAACTGTGTTCCTTTTTCACTCCCTCTGTCCCATTGCCCTTATACCAGTATCAAATGCACCAAATTTATATTGTTTCGCAAAGTATAATTACATTGGTATATTTTTAAATGCATTTTTGCCTTCTGGATTCCTATGGCACCTATAGAGGGGAGCGAGATGATGCAAAAATTTTGGAGAAAGTTGCAAATAATAAATATATCTAAAAACTAACCCATGCTTCCAATGCCTGTAATAAGGCAAAGCTGATGAGCTTTGGCACAAGTGTGCTCAAAAATCACACAGATGCATAATACTGTACATATGCTAAAGTGAAGATAGCCATAGTGCACATTAAGGCCAATAATCAGTTCCTGCAATTATCCTAAAATCTGTTTTGCTGGTTGGAAAATGTAGCTACGAGCTTCAAAAGTTCTCGGTTGCTACAGCTGTGTTCCGCCGCCCATGGCTTTACGGCTGTTGCAAAACTACAACTCTAAAGGCTGCCATGATGGGAGTTGCAGTTTTGCAACAGCTGCAGAGGCACAAGTTGGGAAACACTGTTCTACAGCATGAGATTGTTTCTCCTGTTGCAATGGATATAGTTAGTCTTCCTTCCACTACAGTCAATTCACACAGAGAAAGCTGCGGGTTGCAACTTAAAGCGATTCTCCTGGCGCTCACCCGATGATAGGAAATAATCCGATATGGTCACAGAGATTAATAAAATAAATTCCTTTATTGTTAGCGCTGTGGACTACGCGTTTCGAGGGGTGGAACCCCCACTTCATCAGGTCCTCTGATACAGAGGACCTGACGAAGAGGGGGTTCCACCCCTCGAAACGCGTAGTCCACAGCGCTAACAAAGGATTTTATTTTATTAACTTCTGTGACCATATCGGATTATTTCCTATCATGGGGTGAGCGCCAGGAAGATCGCTTTTTTAAGTTGCAACCCGCAGCTTTCTGTGTGTGAATTGTCTGACCGCCCTGAAGTACCTCAGTGACGGGAACGATCCAGGCTGCACTCCGACTTCATACCCAGGAATTGGGTAACAAAGCTATGCTCTGAGCATAACACTAGAAGGTGAGCACCATTTCCTCTGTTGCTAGTGGTTACCTCCGCTCCACCAGAGTGGCTGGGTTCACACCACGTTTTTCAAATACGGTTACCGTATACGGTTTGCCGCTAAAAAACGTATGGCAAAAACTGTATGCAACCTTATACAACCGTATGACTCCAAATTAAAACGTATACGGTTTTTCCCCGTACGGTTCTATCCATTTGCATCAGTTTTTGCCAACGGTTTTGCTATTTTGTTGAAATTAGCTTTCCAGCAATTTAATCCAAAAACGGATTGGAAAAACCGTGTGCAACCGTATTCTGAAATTCTGTGTACGGTTCTCATAGACAACAATGTTAAAAGAACCGCATACGGTTTGCATACGGTTTTCCAACCGGAGGCAAAAACGTGGTCGACAGCGTTTTTGCCTACGGTTGAAAAATCGGCAAAACCGTATCCGAGGCAAAACGGATGCAACCGTACACAACATTTGGAATACGGTGTACAATGCATTCTCTATGCATACGGTTTCAGATACGGTCATATACGTTTTTTTGCGGAAAACCGTATACGGTTACCATATTTGAAAAACGTGGCGTGAACCCAGCCTTACGGCACATAGTTGCGCTTTTGTCTGTTTTTCATATACTGCAAGCTTCCACTACAGTCAGGGAACAGTCAGGGAACTGTCGTTCTCATTACTGGAGACATTTTTATATAACCTTCTTTATGGGAGAACGTTCCAATAATGGGTGCATGGCAGAACATTCCGCTGATCACGCCAATTCTTAAAACCCATGGACAGATTGAACTAGGTGTTGTCTCCAACCTGTGGCTGTCTTGCAGTTGAAGAACTACAACCCCTAGCATACCCAGACAACAGTATGCTAGGAGTTATAATAAGTAATAATAGCTTGAGGCACACTGGTTGGGAAACACAGCCGTAGGGAGCGATCTGCAACCTGTCAGACCACAACTCCCAGTATACGCAAACAGCCATTTTAGGAGTTGTAGTTTTACAGCAGCTGGACAGCCAGTAAATGATGAAATTCTAGTGTTCTAATGTGAATTATAATGGGTAACGTCAGATGCAGCTTCAGGCAGACAAGGCATGCTGGGCATTGTGGTTTTGCAACAGCTGAATGAAGCGGTAGATTATCAGGTTTTAGTCCCCTATAACGTGTATAATCGAGGACGCAAGGCTGCAGCCTCAGTCAGCGCATGGTGGGAGTTGTGGTGTTGCAACAGCTGGAGAGTTGCAGGTTGGAAACCACAAGTTAAAATTATCCTTATGTAAATATGGATACAACTAAATTGTCCCTAAACTGGATCCAACGTACCGCAGTGACAAAGAGGAGTACAGTACTTATTTACATAGTTCTTGTCTGCAACCCATATGCCCAGGAAACAGGTGTCACTAATAATTCCTCCCTCTAGACAGGTGGTTTCCAACCTGCGGACCTCCAGATGTTGCAAAACTACAACTCCCAGCATGCCCGGACAGCATTTGGCTGTCCGGGCATGCTGGGAGTTGTAGTTTTGCAACATCTGGAGGTCCGCAGGTTGGAGACCACTGCTATAGACGGTCAGCAGTTAACATTAGCGATATAAAGTGTCATTGTAAGATCATATAATGATAGCAAAATACAAAATGACAGGGATAGGAGATAGATCTAAGGGTCCAGGAGGAGGGGGGGGGGCAGATCTAAGGGTCCAGGAGGAGGGGGGGGGCAGATCTAAGGGTCCAGGAGGAAGGGGGGGGCAGATCTAAGGGTCCAGGAGGAAGGGGGGGGGGCAGATCTAAGGGTCCAGGAGGAAGGGGGGGGGCAGATCTAAGGGTCCAGGAGGAAGGGGGGGGGGGGCAGATCTAAGGGTCCAGGAGGAGGGGGGGGCAGATCTAAGGGTCCAGGAGGAGGGGGGGGGCAGATCTAAGGGTCCAGGAGGAAGGGCAGATCTAAGGGTCCAGGAGGAAGGGGGGGGGCAGATCTAAGGGTCCAGAAGGAGGGTAGCTGAAGGGTACAAGATGCAATCTGACTGGTGGAATACCCTCTATGCCAGGCGTTGCTACAATGCAGAAATGACATAGAATTCTAAGTATAGTAATAGACAGTAAAAAAAAGTAATCAAGTAGAAGACAATTAAACACTGCCTGCATCGAAGTAACCACAAATCCAATGCAAATAACTGCAAGACCATGAGCTCATATGTGGCAGTACTGCAACTAGCAAGAGGGTACTATACTATAACTATATGCTGCAAAATCATGAGGCTCCACAAGTCTGACCCCCAGACCATAGCCCTATACCCCGGCTATACACCCAGCCTAGAAGACGTGTGTACCCCTCACCTCTGTGAACGATCACCGGCCGGGAGCCTCCAGTGTGCAGCACCTGCTCTGTTTTGATTCGGTTGCATACACGTCATGCTCGTCCACAAACCCGGATCTCCCCGGGCGTCCCCGCCCACATTCAGCGCCTGCGCGACCCCGCTAACTCCATATGCATACCTTCTCCACGTGACGAGCGCGCTCCCACTGTCTCCAATCCTGACAAGTCACGGAGGGGCCGAGAGCAGCCAATCAGAGGCTGCCAGAGCCGGCCGGACCGAGCTGCGATTTTGATATCTGGCCTCAAGAGGCCGCTGTGGATTGCAGCGATGACAGCTACAATATCATCACCAGAGCCATACTGGGACCACAAATGGGCGAGCGCAGCCAATACAATGCAGACTATACAGTCGGATCCCTACCAAAATACAATGGGCTGCATAGTCTAAAATCAGCTCAGTTTAAGTGGCTCTTCAGCTGTTGTAAATCTACAATTCCCATGCCTGGAGAGCTACAGATAGGGGTACAGTTTTAACTGTTGTGGTAGCCCTTGGGGGGTGTTGGTAGTGGGAGTATTGTTTCGGTAGATGAAGGGTTAATCTTAACCCTATAGTTTGTGACGCCAGGCTGAGGGCTAGTATGCCGAGGTAATTCTCCGGCCTATCGCCACCCTTCCCAGTAACGATAGGTGCATGTAATAAAATGACTGAAGATCCGCAAAATAGTTGAACTTTAACTTGAAGAACTTTACTTAGATGATTGCGGTACATCCAATGAACAAGAACAGTCTCAGGCAAACAGTCTCTAGATAGCTCAATGACTGACAATTGTTGCGGACCTTGCAATAAATTAAAGTCTCTTAATTTAGGGTAATTATTGCAAATTCGTCCGGATTTAGGGGATAGATAAGGTCCGGTGATCCTGCAGAGTGCTTGGGGATTGATACACTCGCGATTCCAGATATATCAGCCATTGCCGCAAGGCTCAGGCCTAACTCACTGCGATATACAGCTGCGCAGATCCTACTCGTTTGACAGAACGGGAACAAGAGAGAGAACAATGGCCGCCGCTCCTTTATATGGGCTGGGGCGGGGCGAATCTGATTAGTCCGAACATCTGTCACTCACTGTTACACAGTGTGATGGGATTGACTACATCACAAGGACCTCCAAAGGTCCTCAAGCAGAAATACCATGGAGTTCACCTAACCACGTGACCCGCAGGTCCTGTTACGCTATAGACAGGAAATTAACTATTTATAGGCATTTATATAATATTTACATGCTTCCTAAGTAAGCTATTAGTGCAATAACTATCTGGATGAGAGGTGACTAGGGGTGAACTAGACAATGGGGACCGCGATGTCCTAGGGACTCTGGCTAAGGGGACCCACACACGCAGGTACCAGATAGGATACAGTACCAGGACACCACAAACCCCCTTACTTAAGATAAGTCGACCTCGACGCCTGTCCCCTAAGACAGAGGGACTAGGACAGGATGATCTATAACTTTGCTATCCTAAGTAAACATTGAACACATTTACACTCCCTGATACTCTTACTAGTATCTGAACTAGACAATAGAAATCTATCTAGACCTTGGTGCTATCTAGACATGAATGCTATCTAGACATAAATGCTATCTAGACATTTGAGGAAGCTATCTAATCTTTAGTTTCTAGCTTCTTAAACATTTTATTAAGCTTACTATACATTCCAAGCTTACTAGACAATTAGGCAGCTATCTGACATGTAGTTTCTAGCTCCTACGACATTTTAGTAGCTCTCTACACATTCTTGAAGGCTAAACTGAACATTATTATAACTCTCTAGACATGAGACTATCTAGACATTAGTTCAGCTCTATATACCTTTAGCGTCAAGCTGACTAGACATTTTATTATCTCACACATTTTATTCGCCAATACACAAAAGTTATACTGGCTAGCCGGAAGCTAGATCACAGTAAGGGTGGCTACTAGGGTCTATCGGCTACACGCTACTTACCCCTAGAGCGCTTTCAAAACAACCTAACTAGGTTATTCTTAGAATTATGTATTTACTTCTGTATTAGCAAGAGCGCCTACTGGCCAGGCTGAGCATCTCACACACGCAATGAAAGAGAAGAAGAAGTGTACCTAACAGTGGGTATCAATATGCTACAATTCCTAAGTGTTTTCTTAAGTGAGATATTTATTTTGATGTATATACTAGAGAAACTTGAGGTAGTACATTTAAGTTAGTAATCTAGGGTACTGAATAGGGATTGGCAGAGCATTGAAGTGGGTTATCAAAGGTATTATGTGTGCAGGTACTAAATGTGAGTCCTGGTACCTTATGGGTAGTTTGCCCTGTGTAGTCCTTTGAGACCACCGCAACACCACCTCCTAGTCCTAAGGAGTTCCTTCACTTGAGGATTCTTCAAGAACTTCAGTTCCCGAGGGACCAGCTGGAGGGCTGGAAACGGAAGCAACATCTTCGGTTGAACTGAGGGGTTCTATTAAGACAGGTGGAGTAGTGGTATAAATATCTGGAGCAGTCACAGGAGCAGAACTTATGTTGGGTGTAGCAACCAATGATTGTTGACAGGGAGCAACAGCTACTGGCAACTGACTGGGCGGTGCAACCAGTGGCGGCTGGCTGGATGGAGCTGGGAACGGTATACCCCAATACATGCTAGGCTGCTGAGATGGGAACAAAGGAATGTGAATCCCTTCTCCCGGAACATATTCTCTCATTGGCCTTGGCGGAGGTGGAGTAGAAGTACCAGGAGGATCAGGAGGAGATGGGCCAAGCATATCTTCTTTCAGGCACACTTTTATCCTATTCCGGTGGACCACCTGTGGCTCGAACCCGTCCTTTTGTATCTCGTACACGGCCGTTTCAGGATAAGGAACCGCAGTGATTTTCTGAGCCACACTTTATCTCCAAGCTGCAAGGGCTGAGCCGAAGCATGTCGATTATAATCTTTCTGCTGGCATTCATGAACTTCACCCATTTTCTTCTCAACAATGTCATTGGCTTCCTCAATTCTTCGTTGCTGCTCTGACACCCAACCTTGGGAAGCCTGAGGAGAATTGTGTAAAGGTGCCTGTAGCCCGAAGGTTCGATCCCTTGGCAATTGGCCGTGTCGGCCCATCATCAGGAAAAAGGGCGTATACCCCGTAGAGCAGTGGACAGTGTTGTTGTAAATTTCCAGTAGTTCAGGCAACAGCTGAGGCCACTCTTCATGCTTTGAGACAGAGGCAGCTCTGAGCATCTGGATAAACACTTGATTGATCCTCTCGCAGAGCCCATTCCCTTGGGGATGGTAGGCCGTTGTCCGGAGCTTCTTGCAATCATGCAGCCGGCAAAGTTCCTGGAACAACTGGGCTTCAAAGGTGGTTCCCCAATCCGTGAGAACCGATTCGGGACACCCCAGAGGTTGGATCCAATGTCGATAGAAGAGCTGAGCGGCAGTCTTGGCGGTAAAATCCTTGACAGGGACCACGACCACCTACTTGGAATAATGATCCACCAAAGTTAGAGCATGAAAATAGCCAGATCGAGTGGGGGCCAGCTTCACATGATCCAAGGCAACAATTTGATTCGGCCTTTCTGTACAGATGGGTTGCAAAGGGGCTCTTGCGTCCCTCCGGGGGTTCTTTATCACGTTGCACATGGAGCACTCGGCACACCATTTCTCGATGTCTCCCCGCATCCCAATCCAGCAAAATCTCCTTCTGACGGTGATCTCTGTCTTATGGACCCCGAAGTGTCCGTATTGATCATGATAGGCATTCAGGACCATGGTTGCATCTCTTCTGGGAGCCACAATCTGATGTATGCGGTCTCCGGAAACTGGGTCCAGGGAATTTCGATAAACCAGACCCTTGTGCAGGAACAGGCGATTCCTCTGCCGCCACAACCGCTTCAATTCGAAGTCCCCGTGGGCCTTGCGCACCCGAGTGGGCACTTTCTTGTGGAGGCAATAGTCTAGGAGGTCCCCGATAACCCGGCTTTCATCCTGAAGTGTCTTCCAGGTGGACAGATCTTCAGGGACTTTGGGAGATTCAGGTCCGTCACCCGCCTGGGCAGTTAGAGCATTCTGGCTCACGAACCTTCGGTAGAAGGGAGGCATTTCCACATCTTCCCACATATCTTCAGCAGGGGGTGCCATGCGAGAAAGTACATCCGCATTAACATTGGTTTTCCCGCTGCGATAATTAATGTTGAAATCATAGTTGGCCAACCGAGAGGCCCAACGCTGTTCAAGAGCTCCCAACTTAGCAGTGTTCAAATGGGCCAAGGGGTTGTTATCAGTGTAGACCGTGAAGGGAGTAGCAGCCAGCTAGTCTTTAAACTTCTCAGTAATGGCCCAGACCAGGGCCAGGAGCTCCAGCTTGAAGGAGCTATAGTTGGCATCATTCTTCTCAGCACCTCGAAGATGCCGGCTGGCATAGGCAATCACCCTCTCTTTGCCATCTTGCACTTGAGATACGCCAAAATGGGGGGTTCCATGAGGAGGTACTTCAGGGCTCGAAAGGCATCTTCCTGTTCTTCGGCCCACTGGATGGGAAGCCTCCCATTATAATTATCCCGGGAAGTCCCTCTCAGTAATTCGGTCAAGGATCCAGCAATTTGAGCGAAATGGGGAATGAAGCGCCGGTAATATCCAGCAAATCCCAGGAAACTTCAGACGTCTCGCACCGTCCTGGGCGTAGGCCACTCTTTCACAGCACTCACTTTGTCTGGATCAGAGTGGACTCCTTGAGCACTGACGACATGTCCCAGATAGTGCACTTGTGGCTTTAGCAAGTGACATTTGGAAGGTTTAACCTTGAGTCCATGTTGGATAAGGACTTGGAAAACTTCTTTCAGGTGATCCAGGTGTTCCTGATATGTCCGAGAATAGACGATGACATCATTTAAATACAAAAGAACACTCTGGAAGTTAAGACGCCCCAAGCGTCGCTCCATTAGGCGTTGGAAAGTAGCGGGTGCATTGCATAGTCCAAATGGCATACTTTTGAACTCGAAGAGACCCATAGGAGTCACAAATGCGGTCTTCTCTCTATCCTATTCTGCCATTGGCACCTGCCAGTAGCCGCTCGTCAGATCCAGTGTGGAAAAGTAGGCGGCCGATCCAAACGCAGTCAAGGATTCTTCAATGCGAGGGAGAGGATAGGCATCCTTATGAGTTATGTTGTTCAACTTCCGGTAATCCACGCAAAAGCGGATAGTTCCATCTTTTTTTCTTCACCAGGACCAAAGGTGCAGCCCAAGGACTCTGGCTTTCCTGGATGACATCGGCCTCTTTCATTTCCACAAGCATTTTCTTTATGGTCTGATACATCCCAGTAGCCACAGGATGATGTCTCTCTTTAATGGTTGGATTGTCTCCAGTGAGAATCCTATGTTTGATCATGGTGGTCCTGCCAAAGTCTGTGGGGAACTTGCTGAAAGCTTCTTGATATTTCTTAGCCACCTGGATGACTCCTTCCACCTGTTCCTTGGGGGTATCTTCGCCTCCTATCTGTAGTTGGCTCCACCAAGGTTCCGCAGGATTCTGGTCGGGTCCTCGTTGAACCGCTTGTGACTTCGAGACCACATCTCTGACGTCTAACTGGTGTAGGGTAGCCACTGGGGTATACTTGGGTAGTTGGACCGCAACTTGAGAGAGATTAATAAGTCTCACTGGAACCTTCCCATTACGTACTGTTACTAGTCTTCTAGCGGCTCGCACCAAGGGACAATCTTCCAGTAGAAGGGGTTCCAAGAGCGCTTGGTAATCTTGATTTTTCACCCCAGGTCGGGCACGACACCAAATAACTGTCTCCGTCTGTGGCTGTAGACTGACGGCTCGGATATCTTGAATCCTTACTCGACAGATTTCTCCTTGATGATTCACGAACTTCTGTTCTGCTTGGAGGATTTTGAGGTGGTGTTGGGCAGCTAGCCGGCCTGGGGGTGACAGGTGAGGGAGAGATGCATGCAGTGCACAGACAATATCATCAAAACAGTGCCTCATAATGTTCATGCCTAAAATGAAATCAGCTGCCCCCTCATCCCTAACATTGGTGACAATCACACCCTGCCTTCCTAACACGTTTTCCCACTTGCACCGTGGGCTCCCAGTAACCATGCCTGGGTACTGGTTTCCCGTTCCCTGCAATTACTCTAAACTCCGCTTCCTGAGGGTCACACAGCCTTTCCGGGCCCCAGTACTTATAGAAAACCCCCTGTGGAATAGTGGACACCTGAGACCGCGTATCTATCAGAGCTTGTAACCGGATACCTTCAATCATCACCTGTACATAAGGACAAGAAGTTACATACATAGACAGTCCCTTCTTGTCACTAGTTGATTCTGGACCTTCAGCCTCTACTCGTGGGGTGCGGTCCTCGACCCCAGGGGATGCCCGTTTAAAGCCCAGCATTGGCTCTTCCAGTGTCCATTCTTGCCACAATAGCTGCAGACGGGTCTCTGACTCCCAGGTGGTCTCACAGGAGGGGTACCAGGTGGACCAACAGGGCGAGGGTCAGTTTTCTTAGGTGGTGGTGTTGCAGATCTGGAAGGATTTGGCCGTACTGCCATTTCTTTAAAGGCCTTGGCTAACTGTTCAATGTCCTGTTTAATGTCTTGTAAGTCAGCTGTCCAAGGGCTAGAAGAAGGTGTTGGCGGGGCAGATTGAGAAGGAACAGGCGGCGGGGGCGCAGGCCCCGGAGATTCGGTAGCAGGGACATTAGTTTCTTCTGTCTGAGGTCCCAACTCGATTACTTTAACCGCGAGTCTCTTAAAGGCTGGGAAAGCCATGTCGTGATTTTGCACGGCCAGCATCCTAAGTTGAGCCTTGTCCCATTTGTTTAGTGCCCCTTCTATAAAACGGTCCATCAGTACTCGGTTGCCCTGATTGGGCGTGATGCCGTCCAATTTCTGTACCGCCTCTAATGCGCTCTGCAAAGCCACTGCATATGCTCGGAGAGTCTCACCTGGCTTCTGGCGCCGTTCATAGAGGCGGAGGCGTACCTCCGAGGGGGAATGAGATTCAAACACTTGAGAAAGTCCTTCAAAAATCTGTCCCACTGTAGCTTTATCAGCCGTCGGCCAGGTACGAAGTTATTCCAAGGCGGGTCCCTGGAGCTGTCCCAGAAGCAGCTGTACCTGTTGATGAGGGGGAAGTGCATAAACTCCAAAGAGGCTATAGAATTTTTCTTGAAAGTCTCTCAATGTAAAAGGGTCACCATTATAGGTAGGGAGCACAGGATTCCCCAAGAAGACAGGTGCAGCAACAGGGGCTCCCAACACATAGGGAGAGACTGAAGGTGGACTTGCTGGGTCCTGCTCCGCCTGTGCTGGAGGTCCTGCTGAGTGGAGACCCCGCCTTTGGCTGTCTGGGCATGCTGGAAGTTGCACTTTGGCAACCACTAGGAAGGCAGCAGTAAAGATAGCTTTACTGCAACCTCCCTTGATGCTCCTCGCCGTCCCCTCCCTACCTGCGCCGCTGATTTCCACTCATGCCACCGATGATCAGCGGTCCCTTCTTCTTCTTCTTTACAGGTACCGGCCGGCATCTTCTCCCCCCCGTTCTGCCCAACATCCAGGGGTGGGCAGAGCGGGGGGTTTCCATGGCAACCCCCCGTCTTCAGCTGCCATTGGTCAGTACTCAGTGCTGACTAATGGCAGGGGATAGGAGTAGGTTGCACCGCTGCAACCTCGCTCCTATCTCTTAGGATGATTGGGGCTGTCACTGACAGCTCCGATCATCCCTATTTTCCGGGCGATCGGGTCACCAGAAACCCGATCAGCCCAGAATAGCTTCGCCCCTTATGACATCACGGCCCGTCCCCGTAATGCAAGTCTATGGCAGGGGGCGTGACGACCGCCACGCCCCCTCCCATAGACTTGTATTGACGGGGACGGGCCGTGACGTCACGAGGGGTGGAGCCATGATGTAACGATGCTCCGGCCCCTGTATTGCCCGTCATTACGTGCAGAGCGATCTCGCTCTGCGCAGTAATGATAGCGGGATGCTGCAGCAGCGATCCCCGGGGTCCCCAGCAGAGGGACCCCAGCGATCTGACATCTTATCCCCTATCCTTTGGATAGGGGATACGATGTCTAGGGGCGGAGTACCCCTTTAACACCCCACAGGTGATTGACAAACTTTCATTAAAGTGGGACGTGAAAATGAAAAATTGGATTTTTAACACTAAAATGCTGGTGTTACCCCAAACTTTTCATAGGAGTAATAGGAGAAAATGCCCCACAAAATTTGTAACCCCATTTCTCTCGAGTAAGGAAATACCTCATATGTGGATGTAAAGTGATCTTTGGGTGCACTAGAAGGCTCAGAAGGGAAGGAGCGACATTGGGCATTTGGAGAGCGAATTTTGCTGAAATGGTTTTTGGGGGCATGTCGCATTTAGGAAGCCCCCATAATGCCAGAACAGAAAAAAAAAACTCATGGCTTACTATTTTGGAAACTACACCCCTCACAGCACGTAA
Organism: Hyla sarda; assembly: GCF_029499605.1. NCBI lineage: Eukaryota > Metazoa > Chordata > Amphibia > Anura > Hylidae > Hyla > Hyla sarda. The sequence goes on from NC_079189.1 coordinate 83,925,116, forward strand.
CAAGGGTTCCAGTGAGCCTTAACACCCCACAGGTGTTTGACGTCTTTGACTATTTTGGAAACTACACCCCTCATAGAATTTAATAAGGGGTGCAGTGAACATTTCAACCCCACTGGCATTTGACAGATCTTTGGAACAGTGGGCTGTGCAAATGAAAAATTTAATTTTTCATTTTTACGGACGACTGTTCAAAAAATCTGTCAGACACCTGTGGGGCGTAAATGCTCACTGCACCCCTTGTTACATTCCATGAGGGGTGTACTTTCCAAAATGGGGTCACATGTGGAGGGGGTCCACTGTTCTGGCACCATGGGGGCTTTGTAAAGACACATAGCCTTCAATTCCAGCCTAATTCTCTCTCAAAAAGCCCAATGGCGCCCCTTCTCTTCTGAGCATTGTAGTTTGCCTGCAGAGCACTGTACATCCACATATGGGGTATTTATATACTCAGAAGAAATAGGGTTACAAATTTTGGGGGGCTTTTTCCTATTACCCCTTGTGAAAATGAAAAATTGGGGTAACACCAGCATTTCTGGGGGAAAAAAACTAATTTAAAATTTTCATGTCCAACTTTAACAAAAATATGTCAAAGCCCTGGGTTGTTAAGGCTCACTATACCCCTTGTTACATTCCGTGAGGGGTGTAGTTTCCAAAATGGGGTCACATGTGGGTGTTTTTTTTTTTTTTTGCGTTCATGTCAGAACCGCTGTAACGATCTGCCACCCCTGTGCAAATCACCAATTTAGGCCTCAAATGTTCATGGCGCTCTCTCACTCCTGAGCCATGTAGTTCGTCCGCAGAGCATTTTACGTACACATATGGGGTATTTCCCATAACATGCTGGTGTAGCCCCCAACTTTACCTTTTCATAAGGGGTAAAAGGAGAAAAATCCCCCCAAAACTTGTAACGCAATTTCTACCGAGTAAAGAAATACCTCATATGTGGCCCTAAACTGCCTTGAAATATGACAGGGCTCTAAATTGAGAGAGCACCATGCGCATTTGAGGCCTAAATAAGGAATTTGCAATAGGGGCGGACCCGGTTACAAGGATGGGGCTTGTCTCCACCAAAACCCTACAGCAGTGTTTCCCAAACAGGGTGCCTCCAGCTGTTGCAAGACTCCCAGCCTGCCAGGACAGTCTATGGCTGTCCGGCAATACTGGGAGTTGTGGTTTTGCAACAGCTGAAGGCTCCGTATAGGAAACACTGCCATATGAGACGTTTTCCAATTTTATTGGGGGGGGACGGGGACGTGTAAGGGGGTGTATATGTAGTGTTTTACCTTTTTATTATTTGTTAGTGTAGTGTAGTGTTTTTAGGGTACATTCACACAGGCGGGGTTCACAGTAAGTTTTCCACTGGGAGTTTGAGCTGTGGCAAAATGACAACTCCCAGAATGCACTGACAGACCGTACATGCTGGGAGTTGTAGTTTTACAACAGCTGTAGGCACACTGGTGGGGAACCACTGAGTTAGAAAACAGACTCTAGCTCAGTGATTGCAACCCGTGTGCCTCCAGCTGTTGCAAAAGTACAACTCCCAGCATGTACGGTCAGTCAGTGCATTCTGGGAGTTGTAGTTTTGCAACAGCTTGAGGCACACAGGTTGAAATCACTGAGTTAGGAAACAGACTCTAGCTCAGTGTTTCCCAACCAGTGTGCCTACAGCTGTTGCAAAACTACAGTTCCCAGCATGGCCAGATAGTCAGGGATGCTGGGTGTGTAGTTCTGCAATATCTGGCCCTTCAGATGTTGCAGAACTACAACTCCCAGCATGCCTGGACAGTCTGGGCATGCTAGGAGTTGTAGTTATGCAACAACTGGGGAAGAACAGTTTGGAGACCGCTAAGTAGTGGTCTCCAAACTGTAGCCCTCCAGATGTTGCAAAACTACAACTCTAAGCATGCCCAGACTGTCCAGGCATGCTGGGAGTTGAGAGTTGTAGTTCTGCAACATATGAAGGGCCAGATATTGCAGAACTACATGCCCAGCATCCCTGACTGTCTAGCCATGCTGGGAATTGTACTTTTGCAACATCTGGAGGGCTACAGTTTGGAGACCACTGTATAGTGGTCTCCAAACTTTACCACTTCAGATGTTGCAAAACTACAACTCCCAGCATGCCCAGACAGTCAGTGCATGCTGAAAGTTGTAGTTTTGAAACATCTGGAGCACCACAGTTTAGAGACCACTACACAGTGGTCTCCAAACTGTGACCCTCCAGATGTTGCAAAACTACAACTCCCAGCCTTTGGCTGTCTGGGCATGCTAGGAGTTGTAGTTTTGCAGCTTTTAGAAGGCCACAGAGAAGATCACTTACAGCGATCTTCACTGCAGCCTTCTCCACGCCGCACATTCTGGCTGCCGCTCCTCCTGCTGCCATCGATGCCGCCGCTGCTCCAGCATGCCGCCTCTGCCGGTCCAGTAAGCCAGCCATGCTCCCCACCTCGCCGCCCGTGTTCCACCCCCCCCCCCCCCCCCCGCTCTGCCCCGACCTTCGATCTGTGGGCAGAGCTGGGGAAGTTAACTCTAACACCCCCCCCCCCCTCTAACCAGCTCCGATCATTCCTATTTTCCAGGCAATCGGATCGCCGGGTCGTTCTCCGGATCGCGGTCAGAATTGACCGTCGATTTGCAGCGATCGCCGACATGGGGGGGGGTCAGGACCCCCCCTAGGCATTGCCACGGGATGCCTGCTAATAGAAATCAGCAGTCATCCCGGTCCGATCACCGCCCGGCGAGCTGCGGTGATCGGAAATACGGAGGGCACAACAGGTACCAGGCAGACAATAGAAGGATTAGGACAAAGGATGAGATTAGCTGAGTGGGCCAGTTCCCGCTGGGTTGGAACATCACAGGAAGAAGCCGAGGCCAGAAGAGGACCAAGAACATTGGCATGGCAGCTACAAGGGCACTACAGGAGGTGCATATATATTGTTTTTAAATTTACATCACCCCCAGCCATGGAGCAAACTTTGTTTTCCCCGGACAATCCCTTTTAACATGACACTCAGGAAGCTAATCAAAGAAGTAGCTGACCCATATAGAAGCCAGAGATACCCTCACATAAAAGCAGCCAAGGGAAGGGAGGCAAAAGTACAGCACAAAATGATCAAAACACTAAACTGAAATACAGAAGACTTTGATCACAGGTCATAGGAACACAAGAAGAATAAGATTCTATTAGGAAATTGACTGGGTCTTATCTGTTAAAGAGATCAGTAGTGCACAAATCCCCTAACAATATGGTGTAACTGCGGCAAAGAAAAAAAGGTGAGTTTTGGAATCTACTTTCTCGTAGATCATAAGGCTGCTTTAACTGAAAGATTGGTCTATTGCTATTCATGCACAATATGAACTTTAGCTGCCATCAGGATCAACAAGGTAATTTAAAGGGGTACTCCGGTGGGAAAAAAAATTCATATCAACTGGCTCCATAAAGTTAAAAAGTTAAACAAGTTAAAAAAAATAAATCTTAATCCTTCCAGTACTTATCTGCTGCTGAATACTACAGAGGAAGTTGTATAGTTCTTTTCTGTCTGCCACAGTGCTCTCTGCTGACACCTCTATCCATGTCAGGAACTTTCCAGAGTAGGAGAAAATCACCATAGCAAACTTCTCCTGCTCCAGACAGTTCCTGACATGGACAGAGGTGTCAGCAGAGAGCACTGTGCTCAGACACAAGAGAACTTCACAAATTCCTCTGTATTATACAGCATATTTTTTAATAGAAGTAATTTACAAATCTGTTTAACTTTCTAGCACAAGTTGATTTAACCCCTTAAGGACCCAGCCCAAATATACCTTAAAGGGTAGCTCCCACCATCACTTTTTTTCTTTTTTCTGTCCCTGCCTATTACCCATCTATCCCTACCCCCCTCCCTGCCTTTAATTTTTTTTTACATACTAAAAAATGCCTTTTTGTCTGCCTGGTAGCAGGCAGACTTCCCCAGCAGGCACCACGTCACTGATGCCTGCTGGGGCCGACACTTCCGCCCATAGTTCACCTATACAGGGTGCCTCCAGCTGTTTCCCCACTGCAACTCCCAGCTTGCCCTGACATCTATTGACTGTCAGGGCATGCTGGGAGTTGTAGTGGGGAAACAACTTGAGGCATACTGTATAGCTGAAAACAGTATCTGTGATCGCTGTGCACATCCCGCTCCCCGCCGCGCAGCCCGCTCCCGCCGCGCAGCCCGCAACCCCCCTGGGCCGCTCAACCCACTACCCCCCTCGCCTCCCCCCGCAAAAGCACAAAAACACATTGAAAACAGACACAACATAGACATTTTTACCTGTCGCTGGGAGCCAGGGCCTGCCAGGGAGCCTGCGCGCCTCCTCTTCTTTCAAAGCGCTCGCTCCCGCCTGTCTGATTGACAGGCGGGAGCGAGCACTGCAGTGAATGAATTCCAACTCGTTGCCAGGCTTCAACGAGTCGAAATTCATTAGTGACGTCACTGCCTAATGCATTCAGCCACTAGGAGGGCGACCCCTAGTGGCCGAATTTAAAAGTGATTTTAAACTGTTTTAAAATCACTTTTTTTTAATTAAAGTATATTAGATATATGTTGTAGTACTTAAGTACTACAACATATCAATTTTTTTTATTTCATGAAAGTGCCCATTTATGGACCCGGCCATTTTTTTTTACATCTGACCACTGTCACTTCAAGCATTAATAACACTAGGATGCTTTTACCTTTCATTCTGATTCCGAGATTGTTTTTTCGTGACATATTCTACTTTATGTTAGCGGTAAAATTTTGTCGATACTTGTATCATTTCTTGGTGAAAAATTCCAAAATTTTATGAAAAAATTTAAAATTTAGAATTTTTTTTAAATTTGAAGCTCTCTGCTTATAAGGAAAATGAATATTCCAAATAAATAATATATTGATTCACATATACAACATGTCCACTTTATGTTTGCATCATAAAGTTGACATGTTTTTACTTTTGGAAGACATCAGAGGACTTCAAAGTTCAGCAGCAATTTTCCAATTTTTCACCAAATTTTCAAAAGCAGATTTTTCCAGGGACCAGTTAGGTTTTGAAGTGGATTTAAGGGGCCTTCTTACTAGAAATACCCCATAAATTACTCCATTATAAAAACTGCACCCCTCAAAGTATTCAAAATGACATTGAAAAGGTTTGTTAACCCTTTTGGTGTTTCACAGGAATAGCAGCAAATTGAAGGAGAAAATTCTAAATCTAAATTTTTTTACACTGGCATGTTCTTGTAAACCCAATTTTTGCATTTTTATAAGGGATAAAAAGAGAGGAATTTTCTTAAAATTTGTAACCCAATTTCTCTCGAGTAAGGAAATACCTCATATGTGTATGTAAAGTTTTCGGCGGGCGCAGTAGAGGGAAGGAGCGACAGTGGGATTTTGAAGAGTGAGTTTTTCTGAAATGGTTTTTGGGGGGCATGTCACATTTAGGAAGCCCCTATGGTGCCAGGACAGCAAAAAAAAAAAAAAAAAAACACATGGCATACTATTTTGGAAACTACACCCCTCAGGGAACGTAACAAGGGGTCCAGTGAGCCTTAACACCCCACAGGTGTTTGACGACTTTACGTTAAAGTTGGATGTGTAAATTTTATTTATTTATTTTTCACTAAAACGCTAGTTTTCCTACAAATTTTTAATTTTTACAAGGGTTAATAGGAGAAAATGCCCCCCAACATTTGTAACCTTATCTCTTCTGAGTATGAAAATACCCCATGTGTGGACGTCAAGTGCTCTGCTGGCGCACTTCAATGCTCAGAAGAGAAGGAGTCACATTTGGATTTTGTAAAAAGCTAATTTTTCTGAAATGGTTTTTCGGGGGCATGTTGCATTTTGGAAGCCCCTATGGTGCCAGGACAGCAAAAAAAAAAAACACATGGCATACTATTTTGGAAACTACACCCCTCAAGGAACGTAACAAGGGGTACATTGAGCCTTAACACCCCACAGGTGTTTGACGACTTTTTGTTAAAGTTGGATGTGTAAATGATTTTTTATTTTAATTTTTTTATAAAATGCTGGTTTTCCCCCAAATTTTACTTTTTTACAAGGGATAATAGGAGAAAATGCTCCCCCAAATTTGTAACCCCATCTCTTCTGAGTATGGAAATACCCCATGTGTGGACGTCAAGTGCTCTGTGGGTGAACTACAATGCTCAGAAGAGAAGGAGTCACATGTGGATTTTGCAAAGCAAATTTTTCTGAAATGGTTTTTCGGGGGCATGTTGCATATAGGAAGCCCCTATGGTGCCAGGACAGCAACCCCCCCCCCCCCCCCCCCCCCCACATGGCATACTATTTTGAAAACTAGACCCCTCAAGGAACGTAACAAGGGGTACATTGAGCCTTAACACCCCACAGGTGCTTGACGACTTTTTGTTAAAATTGGATGTGTAAATTATTATTATTATTTTTTACTAAAATGCTGGTTTTCCCCCAAATTTTACTTTTTTACAAGGGGTAATAGGAGAAAATGCCCCCCAAAATTTGTAACCCGATCTCTTCTGAGTATGGAAATGCCCCATGTGTGGACATCAAGTGCTCTGCTGGTGCACTACAATGCTCAGAAGAGAAGGAGTCACATTTGCTAATTTTGCAGAAATGGGGGGGGGGGGCATGTCGCATTTAAGAAGCCCCTATGGTGGAAGAACAGCAAAAAAAAACACACATGGCATACAATTTTGGAAACTACACCCCTCAAAGAATGTAACAAAGGGTCCAGTGAGCCCTAACACCCCACAGATGTTTGACGACTTTGGATGTGTAAATGAATTTTTTTTTTTTTTACTAAAATGCATTTTTCCCCCCAAATTTTACATTTTTACAAGGGGTAATAGGAGAAAATGCCCCCCAAAATGTGTAACCCCATCTCTTCTGAGTATGGAAATACCCCATGTGTGGATGTCGAGTGCACTGCCGGCGCCCTACAATGCTCAGAAGAGAAGGAGTCACATTTGCTAATTTTGCTGAAATGAGGGGGGGGGGGCATGTCACATTTACAGCAAAAAAAATTACATTTGTAAATACATTTCTTTGGAGAAAGGACATGCCTCATATCTGGGTGTAAAACGGATCTCCGGGTGCACACTGGTCACGGAGGAACAGGAGGGCAGTCAGGGGCCTTGAGCTTCTGCCTATGGAGCCAGAACAGTGGGACCCCCCCCCCCCCCCTCAAGGGGCATTACATGGGGTACACTAATTACTAACAAGGGGTACAGTGGGACATAAAATTATAAAACAGGTTATGTTCCCAGAATGACGACCCAGAGCATAGCCAAAACTAAAAAATATGCCCACCCCAAACCCTATGCTCTGAATCATCATTCTGGGAATGTGATGTGTGTGGCCATCCCTAACCTGAGCGCTGCGCATTTGAGGCAACATAAAAAGTCCCCGATGATAGTGGCTCAGTGACCCATGACCCAGAGAAAAAAAAATACCCCCAGAGGTCTTATCAGTTTTTAGGGTTTTTTTTATGAGAGTTTTTTGGGCAATTTAGTGGTTTTATGGGGTTAACATTTGGAATTTACATTGGACTTGGTACATTGGGGTCAAATTATGGAAAATTAAAATGAAAAGGGAAAATTTAGTACTGCATGGAAGTGTGATACTCCCTGAAGCAGTTTTTATTGCAGAGGCCCTGATGATCAGGGCAAGTGTCACATTGATAGGTGGTGTCCTTCCGTATCCCCCTCCTGTGACACACTCTGCCTTTTTTCTGGGATTGTCCCTTCTTTCCAGTGTGGGGGACTTCACCTGGAAAGTGTTGGCCTGGGACAATCCGGGCACCTATTACTTCAGTTCCTTCTGAACTCCGGCCTGCTCTTTCCCGGTCAGCAAAGATCAGGACCTTTAGGACTTCTTGGAACTGAAGGTATATTCCTGTGTTGCCAGCATTCTGGTACAGTACAAAAGAGTTGTACATGGATACCTGTACCAAGTAGACCGCAACTTTCTTGTACCATACACGTTTTCGGAAAGATCAACTCCCCCCATATACCGATTGTAGTCCAGAATACAATCGGGCTTGAGGACCGTTGTTGTGGTACCTCGCACAGGGACAGGTGAGCTGCCGTTACCATGAATAGTGGTCAGCATAAGGACATCCCTCTTATACTTGACCAGCAACAGGTTTTCATGGGTAAGGGCACGGGACTCACCCTTGGGCGTAGGTGTCTGAACAAAATTTAGAGGGAGGCCTCTCTGATTCTTCCGCACGGTCCCACAAGCGGACGTGGATCTGGCGGAAAGGGATGTGAAGAGAGGGATGCTGGTATAAAAGTTGTCCCCGTACACGTGGTAACCTTTATCCAGCAATGGGTACATAAGGTCCCAAACGATTTTCCCGCTAACACTCAGAGTGGGGGAACAATCTGGGGGTTCAATACGGGAATCTCGTCCCTCATTCACCCTAAACTTGTAAGTGTACCCGGAGGTACTCTCACAAAGTTTATAAAGCTTCACGCCATATCGCGCCCGATTCGAGGGAATATACTGGCGGAAGATGAGTCTCCCCTTAAAACTGATGAGAGACTCATCTACAGAGAGCTCCCTAAGCAGTACATAGGCCTCCAAAAATTTGGCCCCAAAGTGATCGATGACCGGCCTCACTTTGTAATGCCGGTCATAGGCGGGATCACCTCGGGGCGGACATGCCGCATTATCTGCATAATGCAGGCATTTCCGAACGGCCTCGAACCGCTTCCGTGCCATGGCCATACTGTACAGGTATAGGATGTCCCCGCTCCAGTACTGCCTGACACTTTTTGACCAGGCCCATGTGCAGCATGAGGCCCCAAAATGTCCTCATTTTGGCTGCACTGACGGCGTACCATTCATTGGACCTGGCCAAAAAAGAATCAGGGTGGTGGGCGATGAACTGCCTGGTGTACAGATACAGATGGCGGTGGTGGGCGCCGCCCGGTGCTACACCATTTTATGCTAGGGACATTAGGGACCCACTCTTAATAGGTGGCCTTGACGTGGCGAGTGGGCTTTGTACCTTTTGATCAAAATGTATACTAACAACCTGTTAGTTTTTGAAATTATGCTGAGAAGCAATTAGATAATAATACAAAATTGTGGATGTGCGGCCATGTCTGTTTTTTGTACCTGGATTCACATTGTGTATTCTATCCCCTCCCTTTTTTTTGTTTTTTCCACTTGGCCTGCACTCCTCCCCACCCCCTCAGCGCAACCCTATATAAGTATCAGGTAGATACACATGGCCCTTTCATTTCCTAGCAGCCTCCCAGTCTGAATGGGAGCACATGGTAAGTGTGCTGTTACACCTTGTTCACACTGGTGTGGTGCTGTGCGGCGTCTGTTGCTGCCGCGGCGCCGTGTCTGTGGGGGGTGCGGCCCGGAGACTGGTTTGGGTGGCACTGGGGCCGCTCTGCCAGTGGGTCGTTCCCCCTGTGGGCACTGGTGTCGCGGTGGTGGTGGGCGCCACCCGGTGCTACACCATTTTATGCTAGGGACATTAGGGACCCAGTCTTAATAGGTGGCCTTGGCGTGGCGAGTGGGCTTTGTACCTTTTGATCAAAATGTATATACTAACAACCTGTTAGTTTTTAAAATTATGCTGAGAAGCAATTAGATCATAATACAAAATTGTGGATGTTTGGCCATGTCTGTTTTTTCTACCTGGATTCACATTGTGTATTCTATCCCCTCCCTTGTTTTTTGTTTTATCCACTTGGCCTGCACTCCTCCCCACCCCCTCATCTCAACCCTATATAAGTAGCAGGTAGCTACAAATGGCCCTTTCATTTTCTAGCAGCCTCCCAGTCTTACTGGGAGCACATGGTAAGTGTGCTGTTACACCTTGTTCACACTGGTGTGGTTCTGTGCGGCGTCCATTGCTGCCGCGGCGCCGTGTCTGTGCATTTTATCAAAATGTATATGTTACGCCGAGCGCTCCGGGTCCCCGCTCCTCCCCAGAGCGCTCGCAACTTCCTCGCATTTGCAGCGCCCCGGTCAGACCTGCTGACCGGGTGTGCTGCAATGTCTCTCTCAGCCGGGATGTGATTCGCGATGCGGGAGATGCCCGCTTGCGATGCGCATCCCGGCTCCCGTACCTGACTCGCTCCCCGTCGGTCTTGTCCCGGCGCGCGCGGCCCCGCTCCTTAGGGCGCGCGCGCGCCGGGTCTCTGCAATTTAAAGGGCCACTGCGCCACTGATTGGCGCAGCAGGCTTAATTAGTGTGTTCACCTGTGCACTCCCTATTTATACATCACTTCCCCTGCACTCCCTTGCCGGATCTTGTTGCCATTGTGCCAGTGAAAGCGTTTCCTTGTGTGTTCCTAGCCTGTGTTCCAGACCTCCTGCCGTTGCCCCTGACTACGATCCTTGCTGCTTGCCCTGACCTTCTGCTACGTCCGACCTTGCTCTTGTCTACTCCCTTGTACCGCGCCTATCTTCAGCAGTCAGAGAGGTTGAGCCGTTGCTGGTGGATACGACCTGGTTGCTACCGCCGCTGCAAGACCATCCCGCTTTGCGGCGGGCTCTGGTGAATACCAGTAGCAACTTAGAACCGGTCCACCAACACGGTCCACGCCAATCCCTCTCTGGCACAGAGGATCCACCTCCAGCCAGCCGAATCGTGACAGTAGATCCGGCCATGGATCCCGCTGAAGTCCCACTGCCAGTTGTCGCCGACCTCACCATGGTGGTCGCCCAGCAGTCGCAACAGATAGCGCAACAAGGCCACCAGCTGTCTCAACTGACCGTGATGCTACAGCAGCTATTACCACAACTCCAGCAACAATCTCCTTCGCCAGCTCCTGCACCTCCTCAGCAGCGAGTGGCCACTTCCGGCCTACGATTATCCTTGCCGGATAAATTTGATGGGGACTCTAAGTTTTGCCGTGGCTTTCTTTCACAATGTTCCCTGCACTTGGAGATGATGTCGGACCAGTTTCCTACTGAAAGATCTAAGGTGGCTTTCGTAGTCAGCCTTCTGTCTGGGAAAGCTCTGTCATGGGCCACACCGCTCTGGGACCGCAATGACCCTGTCACTGCCTCTGTACACTCCTTCTTCATGGAGATTCGAAGTGTCTTTGAGGAACCTGCCCGAGCCTCTTCTGCTGAGACTGCCCTGCTGAACCTGGTCCAGGGTAATTCTTCTGTTGGCGAGTACGCCATCCAATTCCGTACTCTTGCCTCCGAATTATCCTGGAATAATGAGGCCCTTTAAAAAAGGCCTATCCAGTAACATCAAAGATGTGCTGGCCGCACGAGAAATTCCTGCTAACCTGCATGAACTTATTCATCTGGCCACCCGCATTGACATGCGTTTTTCCGAAAGGCGTCAGGAGCTCCGCCAGGATATGGACTTTGTTCGCACGAGGCGGTTTCTCTCCCCGGCTCCTCTCTCCTCTGGTCCTCTGCAATCCGTTCCTGTGCCTCCCGCCGTGGAGGCTATGCAAGTTGACTGGTCTCGCTTGACACCTCAAGAGAGGACACGACGCCGCATGGAGAATCTGTGCCTGTACTGTGCCAGTACCGAACACTTCTTGAAGGATTGTCCTATCCGTCCTCCCCGCCTGGAAAGACGTCCGCTGATTCCGCACAAAGGTGAGACAGTTTTTGATGTCAACTCTGCTTCTCCACGCCTTACTGTGCCTGTGCGGATATCTTCCTCTACCTTCTCCTTCTCTGCTGTGGCCTTCCTGGATTCCGGATCTGCAGGAAATTTTATTTTGGCCTCTCTCATCAACAGGTTCAACATCCCGGTGACCAGTCTCGCCAGACCCCTCTACATCAATTCTGTTAACAATGAAAGATTGGACTGTACCGTGCGTTACCGCACGGAACCTCTCCTAATGTGCATCGGACCTCATCATGAAAAAATTGAATTTTTGGTCCTCTCCAACTGCACTTCTGAAATTCTTCTTGGATTACCGTGGCTTCAACGCCATTCCCCAACCCTTGATTGGTCCACAGGAGAAATCAAGAACTGGGGTACTTCTTGTCTCAAGGACTGTCTTAAACCGGTTCCCAGTACTCCCTGCCGTGACCCTGTGGTTCCCCCTGTATCCGGTCTTCCTAAGGCTTATATGGACTATGCTGACGTCTTTTGCAAGAAGCAAGCTGAGACTTTACCCCCTCACAGGCCTTATGACTGTCCTATTGACCTCCTCCCGGGTACTACTCCACCCCGGGGCAGAATCTATCCTCTGTCTGCTCCAGAGACTCTTGCCATGTCAGAGTACATCCAGGAAAATTTAAAAAAGGGCTTTATCCGCAAATCCTCCTCTCCTGCCGGAGCTGGATTTTTTTTTGTGTCCAAAAAAGATGGCTCCCTACGCCCTTGCATTGACTACCGCGGACTTAATAAAAAATCCTTGCAACTCATCTCTCGTTTTTATTGGTGGCCGACTCTGGAGACGGATGTTGTTGATTTTGTGCGGGCCTGTACTGTCTGTGCCCGGGATAAGACTCCTCGCCAGAAGCCTGCTGGCCACCTTCATCCTCTGCCCGTTCCCGAACAGCCTTGGTCACAGATTGGTATGGACTTTATTACAGACTTGCCCTCATCCCGTGGCAACACAGTTGTTTGGGTGGTCGTTGATCGATTTTCCAAGATGGCACATTTTATTCCTCTTCCTGGTCTTCCTTCAGCGCCTCAGTTGGCAAAGCAATTTTTTGTACACATTTTTCGCCTTCATGGATTGCCCACGCATATCGTCTCGGATAGAGGCGTCCAATTCGTGTCTAAATTCTGGAGGGCCCTCTGTAAACAGCTCAAGATTAAATTAAACTTCTCTTCTTCTTATCATCCCCAATCCAATGGGCAAGTAGAAAGAATTAATCAGGTCCTGGGTGACTATTTACGGCATTTTGTTTCCTCCCGCCAGGATGACTGGGCAGATCTTCTACCATGGGCCGAATTCTCATACAACTTCAGAGTCTCCGAATCTTCTGCTAAGTCCCCATTTTTCGTGGTGTACGGCCGTCACCCTCTTCCCCCCCTCCCTACTCCCTTGCCCTCTGGTTTGCCCGCTGTGGATGAAGTGACTCGTGATCTTTCCACCATATGGAAAGAGACCCAAAATTCTCTTTTACAGGCTTCATCCCGGATGAAAAGATTTGCCGATAAGAAAAGAAGAACTCCCCCCATTTTTGCTCCCGGAGACAAGGTATGGCTCTCTGCTAAATATGTCCGCTTTCGTGTCCCCAGTTACAAACTGGGACCACGCTATCTTGGTCCTTTCAAAGTCTTGTGCCAGATCAACCCTGTCTCTTACAAACTCCTTCTTCCTCCTTCTCTTCGTATTCCCAATGTCTTCCATGTCTCTCTCCTTAAACCACTCATCATTAACCGCTTCTCTCCCAAACTTGTTTCTCCCACTCCTGTATCCGGTTCTTCTGACGTCTTCTCCGTGAAGGAGATTCTGGCCTCCAAGACGGTCAGAGGAAAAAAAAATTTTTGGGTGGATTGGGAAGGCTGTGGTCCAGAAGAGAGATCCTGGGAACCTGAGGACAACATCCTAGACAAAAGTCTTATTCTCAGGTTCTCAGGCTCCAAGAAGAGGGGGAGACCCAAGGGGGGGGGTACTGTTACGCCGAGCGCTCCGGGTCCCCGCTCCTCCCCGGAGCGCTCGCAACTTCCTCGCATTTGCAGCGCCCCGGTCAGACCTGCTGACCGGGTGCGCTGCAATGTCTCTCTCAGCCGGGATGCGATTCGCAATGCGGGAGACGCCCGCTCGCGATGCGCATCCCGGCTCCCGTACCTGACTCGCTCCCCGACGGTCTTGTCCCGGCGCGCGCGGCCCTGCTCCTTAGGGCGCGCGCGCCGGGTCTCTGCAATTTAAAGGGCCACTGCGCCACTGATTGGCGCAGCAGGCTTAATTAGTGTGTTCACCTGTGCACTCCCTATTTATACATCACTTCCCCTGCACTCCCTTGCCGGATCTTGTTGCCATTGTGCCAGTGAAAGCGTTTCCTTGTGTGTTCCTAGCCTGTGTTCCAGACCTCCTGCCGTTGCCCCTGACTACGATCCTTGCTGCCTGCCCTGACCTTCTGCTACGTCCGACCTTGCTCTTGTCTACTCCCTTGTACCGCGCCTATCTTCAGCAGTCAGAGAGGTTGAGCCGTTGCTGGTGGATACGACCTGGTTGCTACCGCCGCTGCAAGACCATCCCGCTTTGCGGCGGGCTCTGGTGAATACCAGTAGCAACTTAGAACCGGTCCACCAACACGGTCCACGCCAATCCCTCTCTGGCACAGAGGATCCACCTCCAGCCAGCCGAATCGTGACAGTATACTAACAACCTGTTAATTTTTGAAATTATGCTGAGAAGCAATTAGATCATAATACAAAATTGTGGATGTGCAGCCATGTCTGTTTTTTCTACCTGGATTTACACCTGGCGTACAGATTTGTCTGCTCCACCATGTGATTGACAAAGATGTCACTGAAAAAATAACTGAAAAAGTCAAATTCAGTGAACCCAGCCGTGTCAATCTGGATTCCGGAGTCGCCAACAAACTCCGGAATCCGTGGCTGATAACCCTCTGGGGGTCTCCAGACAGGTTCACCGGAAGGGGGCTCCAGTAAAATCGCCTGGGGGGTCGGACTCCTAGTACGAGCGGCATCACCACTTGCACTAGTGCCAGCCACTGTAGCACTTTCATGGGGGGTGCGTGGCCTCGCCTGGCGGCGTCTCCGCCGCCTTCTGGGGGGCTCATCATTACTACTAGATGAGGAGGAGGACGATGAAGAACACAGGAATGTAGGATCTTCATCGTCCTCACTGACAGATTCGGAGTCGGAGACAAGAAAAGCGTATGCCTCTGCTACCGAAAATGCCCGGCGAGCCATCGCTTTTTTCTATGGTAGCAGGGGGGGGGCGGTGGTGGGGGGGGGGGGGTGTGGGGGTGGCGGGGATGTATGTAGTCTGTGTGCTTGGTGTATACTATATATAACGGTGTGTGATTAGAAATCACACACCGTTATATGAACAAAATTAAAAAGCTGCGGCCCCCCAAAAAATGGGGGGGGGGGCAAATGCAGTGCCCTGAACCCCTAATAGGGCCCAGGTCAAGCTGAAAAATCTCCGGCACACCCTTGGGGACCTATTAGGGGGTCGGGGGGGAATTTTTTTTACCTGTACCTTTCCCTGGTTTTTTTTCTGTCCCTGCTATTGGGGATCGTCGGTCCTGAGGGGGCTCCGATCTTCACAGGGGGGGGGGGGGTCCCTGGCAACCTCGAGCAGCTCTGCCCGCTGACTGAACTCAGCTAACGGGCATGGCTGCGAGAAGATGCAATTAACCCCTCCCCCGCCGGCTGCTATTGGCTGGACCAATAGCAGCGCTCCTGGGGGGGGGGGGGTGACAAAATCGCCACCTCCCCATAGATACAGTGGGTGATAGGGGGAGTATTGTACACCCCCGATCACCTTTTATTTTCGGGTCAGCGGGTCACACCCGTATGACCCGAATCGCGGCAGATCGTTTGTGTGAATTCACCAACGATCTGCCGCGATCGCCGACATGGGGGGGTCTGATGACCCCCCCCTGGGCATTTGCGCGGGGTGCCTGCTGATCGATATCAGCAGTCACCCCAGTCCGATCCCCGCCCGGGTCGCAGCGGGGACCGAAATTCCCACGGGCGTATGGATACGCCCTAAGTCCTTAAGTACCAGGACGTCAAGGCGTATCCATATGCCCTAGGTCCTTAAGTGGTTAAAATAAAAAAATTATTGTTTTCCGCCAGAGTACCCCTTTAAAAACTGTGTAAGAGGTACAAGGGAAGAGGGTGGACCTCAGCAGCAACCTTTTAGGAGAATTTTTTTTTTTTTTGGAAACCTTTTTTGTTAAAAGGGATATTATCAACTATAAAAGCAGCCAAGACTCCATTCTTTCTCTATAGAGATTCCAAACATTGCAAAAGCTATTGCTTGGCAAAGTTCAGATGCTTCCCAGAGAACACACACAGTTCACTTGGTTCATTAGGGGATTTTTTCTCCGTTTTCATGATAAGTGGGGTTCCCTACGGTTAGACACCCACTCCCACCAATCCAGTGAATATGTCATAACTTTGCAAGTTGGGAATGCTTATGTGGTGTACTGGTGCGAAACACACATGTCTTCCTGACTTGTCAGGTAGATTTCCCCTAGCATGACTGCTCCGGGCCCAATACTCAGGTTTAAATGTGTTATTTATTACCTTGCAATGTATTGGCAATTCACTTAAGATGTTAAGGGAATCACATGCTTGCTTTAGCCAACCAGGTCTTAGGCCCTGCCTCCCCCAAGTCTGCTTGACTGGCGAGAGTTAGTCAGTGTCTACTGAGAAGGAGAAGAGAGTGGAGGTCACCTCTAGACCTTCGCTGTGCACCTGTACCTTAACACATGAGGACAGGCCTAAAGAAATTCCAGTTGCTGCACTTAATTGTTCCAGAGCTACAGCACCCTTCATAGGTTCCTGCTGATCAGGGCATCCATTCCAGTCAGAAGCATGTCTGCAGTGGGGAGAAGAGCCAGGAGAGCCCACGGACCTCATTAGCCAAGAAGTGGATAACAGGAGATGGAAAGCCTCGAGCAACTCCGGTCCATAAATCTACAGTTGTCGTCTGGCGGTAAGCCCTAATGTGGAGAGAGGAGTCAGTGTCTGTCAGCTTCTAAGTCTCATACAAGTTAACCAAGCCAATCCGGAACAGCCTAAACATAGTTAAGCAAGCAAGAAGCTAGTTTGTCAGCAAGGACTACAAGTCACATAGTGCCCTGAAGCAACCATGATCCCTGCAGCATACTCCACTGTTCCCGTACATTCCTGCAAATTCCTGAGTAAAAAATTTGTAGTTTCCGTAACCCTGCATCTGTGGTCGTTATAACCCCAGTGCTTGGCCCAGGAAGCAATTATCCCTTGAAGCATTCAGGTAAAAGGAAAACTGCAGCAAAACATTTTTCCTTTCCCCTGTGCCCGGGCTGCAAAGCCAAAAACAAAACTTTGAATGGGTATTCCAGGATATTTATTTATTTGACTATGCTACAGGGGCTATAAAGTTAGTGTCGTTCATAATATAACGTCTGTACCTGTGTGTGATGGTGGTCTTAGAATTATTTTGTGATTATCGCCCCAATATTTAGTTTTAACAGCATACAAAATTACTCATGTCTCGGGATTTCCCAGGTTGCAGTGCGTTGAGACCTGACATCACACTAGTCAGGTGATCAGAGAGAGTCTGTCCTGCTTAAATGGGTGGAGTGACCGCTGGGTGGGAGAGAGTTCATTTTGCAACAGCTGTAGGCACCCTGATTAAAAAACACTGGTGTATTGCATTGAAGGGATTACAGGTGTGTTTCAATGGGTGTGGTGGCTGATGTGTGGGAGGGAGGAAAGTGACTTCATACTTACAAACTATGGAACTATGGGATGTGTAGTTTAGGGAACGATGTTCAACAGGAAATACCCAGTTCTGGTAGGTATGTACTACTAAAATTACCTTATGGTGGATAACCCTTTTAACTCACCTTCCTATGTTCCCCCATTGCGGCGATATCGGCATTCCGGTCCTCCAGTGCAGGTCTTCTTCCTGGTTCCTAGGCTCGGTGACTCAGCGTATCGCCAGCCGCAGCGATGTCCCGCCTCGACCGGTGATAGGCTGAGTGCACTGTCATGTAAGGAGTCTGGGCCCTGCCTTCTCCTTGCTGCCGGGGCTCCTAACGTGACCGGACGAGGCAGAACATTGCTGCGCCCAGCGTTTCGCTGAGCGCAGTATGAGTCAACGAGCCCAGAAACCAGGAAGAAAACCAGCACTGGAGGACAAGGACGCCGATATCGCTGCAATGGGGGAACGTAGGAAGGTGAGTTAAATTATTTTATTTTTTTTAAGTTTCTGCAGCCCCGACACAGGGGAAATAAAAAATGTTTTGCAGCAGTTCTCCTTTAATGCTACCCTGGTGTCATGAACTGTAAGTTGCTATTGCCCCACCACACAAGTACTACCACATGCCCATTTTGGCCTGCCCATCCACACTTATGTTTCTTTGGGTTATCTGAGACACTACAAATGGTAGAAATAGTCACACCTACTCTTTCTTTGCAATCAGTCCCTTCTGATTGTGTTTTTTTCCTGAATACTACCTCTTGTAGTACCTCGGTAGCATGACAAGCTAGGCAGGCACAGCTTTGATGCCATTTGCTGGGAATGTTGAAGATGTAGGCAGACTCCTGAGGTAACGTGCATTTTGGATCTGCCCCCTATTCCTTGGATTGGGGTGGAGACAGGAGAGACCTTAGTCCTAATTGGCTAGGTGTGGACATGTAACAGACTACCAAAGCTCTTACAGTGAGAATAGTAAGGGGGTAGTAAATGTTAACCCCTTACACTCTATGACTCAATGCATGCATGCAATATAATAAAACACAGAAAAAAGAAGTTTGTAATGTAATAAACATTAGAGAGATATCCTCCAGGGGAGTGTATTTAGCATTCTATATTTAGATGTCTATTATTATATATTGACCATCTTAATATCATGAGGTTCCTCTGGATACAGTGATATGTAACCTTTTTATTGTATGATATCCTAACCTAGTCAGGGCCGGATTAAGAGCATCATGGGCCTGGTGCTGAAGATTGTGATGGGCCTTTTTATCAAAGTATATAACATGAAAACGCAACACAAAGCAATTTTGTCACATGATTTAGACATAGGGGGAGATTTATCAAAACCTGTGCAGAGGAAGAGCGGTGCAGTTGCCCATAGCAACCAATCAGATTGCTTCTATAATTTTTCAGAGGCATTTTAAAAATGAAAGAAGCAACAAGTTTTGATAAATCTCCCCCATAACTCTTATTTTTCCACCTACAGACTCATACAAGGGCTTGTTTGTTGCGTTAGCAATTATACTTTGCAATGACATCACTTCCGTTGCCAGGAAATCTACAGTGAAACACAAAAAATATTAGGGGGGCAAAATTGAAAAAAAAAATGCAATTTTTGGTGGCTTTCTACACAGTGCACTTTTCCCAAACAGTGACACATTGGGAGAGATTTAGCAAAAACCTGTATCCAAAGAGAGGTGCAGTTGCCTATAGCAACCAATCAGGTCGCTTCTTTCATTTTTCAGAGGCTTTTAAAAAAAATTAAAGAAGCGATTTGATTGGTTGCTATGGGCAACTGTACCACACAGGTTTTGATAAATCTCCCCGATTAGCTTAATTCCGTAGGTCCATACAATTACAACATTACCAAAATTGGGCCATTGACCATGTGGATTACTCAACATTATATTTTAGTAGTTTGAAGATTTACGCACACGGCGATACTACATATGTTTATTTATTTATTTTTTACATTTTTCATTTTAAACATGAGAAGGGGGACGATTCAAACTTTTATTAGGGAATGGGTTCATTCAATTGTATTACTTTACTTTTTTATATATTTATTTTTAACACTTTTTTGTGGGAAGGGGTTATTTGTCTATAACTTCTAGGCAAATTTGTCTATTACGGTATATCTGAGCTATTATAAGCAAATATGGCATTCAGGAGCATGGAAAAGATAGGTGAGAAATTGTCACCTAGCTTTTCTGTGCTCCTGAATGCCATTGCTGCTTATAGCCTATAAGGATAACTTACTATAAATTATAGGCAACTCTGTCTATAACAGCTTAAATGGGCACTGTCACCAACTTTATTTTTTGATATGTTGTAGTACTTATGTACTACAACATATCTCAAATATTTTTTTTAATTTTTATTAAAATGGTTTAATTTACATTTGAAAACCGGCCACTAGGGGTCTCCCTCCTAGTGGCCGGCTGCAGCCTGGCGTGACGTCACGCCTGAAAAAGGACTGATGCGGCCGGGCATCGGTCCTTTTTCATTCAGCCTGCGCTCGCTCCCTGCCTGTCAATCATAAAGGCAGGGAGCGAGCGCATTGGCTCCCCGGCCACTGGCTGGGAGGCCACTCCTCCCGCACATCGCCGCCTCGTCCCCGCCTCTGTCCCTGCACAACCCGCTGCCGGACTCTGCAGTAAGTGTAATGAGGGAACGGGGTATGCGGGAGGGGGGTTTGTGATGGAGGGAACGGGGTATGGCGCGGGGAGAGGGAGACGGAGGGGACTGGCTAGCGCCGCATGTGACTAACTAATAGCTTATCTACACAGGGTGCCTCCAGCTGTTTCAATGCTACAACTCCCAGCATGACCTGACAGCCAATAGATGTCAGGACAAGCTGGGAGTTGTAGTGGTGAAACAGCTGGAGGCACCCTGTGTAGATGAACTAAGGGCGGAAGTCCCCCCCAGCAGGCATTAGTGACGTGGTGCCTGCTGGGGAAGTCTACCTGGTAGTGAGCACACTACTAGGCAGACAAAAAGTTATTTTTAATATAGTAAAAATTAAAATTAAAAGCAGGGAGGGGGTTAGGGATAGATTGGCAATAGGCAGGGACAGAAAAAAAAATAGGATGGTGGGAGCTACTCTTTGACTAATATAAGCAGAAATGGAACTAAGGAGTACAGAAAAGCTGGGTAACAATTTCTCACCTAGCTTTTTCATGCTCCTGAATGGCATATCTGCTTATCATAGCTCAGCTATTATAGACATATTTGCCTATAACATATAGTCAAAGCTGTCAATAACAGCTGAGCTATTATCAGCAGATATGCCATTCAGGAGTATGAAAAAGCTAAGTGAGAAATTGTCATCTAACTTTTCTGGGCTCCTGAATGACATATTTGCTTATCATAGTTCAGCTATTATAGACAGCTTTGACTATATGTTATAGGCAAATCTGTCTATAATGGCTGAGCTATTATAAGCAGATATGCCATTCCAGAACCCAGAAAAGCTAGGTGACAATGTTTCACCTAGCTTTTTCGTACTCCTGAGTGGCATATCTTCTTCAGCTCAGCTACTATAAGCAGACATGCCCTTCAGGAGCATGGAAAAGCTAGGTGAGACATTGTCACCTAGCTTTTCTGTTCACCTGAATGGCAAGTCAGTTTATGCCTGGTGGACTAGTGATACCTTTGGGGGAAACTCCTGGGGCAGAGAGTAATGTGCGCCGGTGGCAGGACCTCAGGCAGGTGGCAGCTACAGCACACAGTAGTTTTTCAAACTTGGCGGGCGCTGGCCGAACGGGGGGAGAAGTCTCATACGCTACCCTGATGTCATGTGGGGCATGCAGGTAAGCTGGTTACGCAGCCACATCACCACCAAGGCCGTAGGTAAGCCTGTGGGCCGGCCTGGGACATCGCAGGGCCAGCCCTCTTTTACTGTTAACCAGAGGCGGCTCTAGAATTTGAGAGGCCTTAGGCGTAACTGGAACATGAGGCCCCGGCATCATTTTCTGCAGACATCACATAGTGATCCGATCAGCTGTGAGATAGTTGCGCTGTTGTTGCAGCACCAATCTCAAGTGGCGGCGGAGTAGAGATGAGATCAGGGGGTTACTAGTGTCCTGTGGGTCCCACTGCAAATTCTGTCTAGTACATTGAGACCACACTCACCACTAATACCAGTATACAAGGAGGGCAAAATTGAAAAAAACCCACCATTTTGCAACTTTTGGGGTGCGTCCGATTCTATGCAGTGCACTTTTCAATAAAAAGACTTAATATTTACTCTGTAGGTCCATACGATTAAAATGATCCCCATTTTATATAGGTTATTTTTATTTAACTACTTTAAAAAAATTCTTGTTGTACAAAAATGAGTTTGCTTTAAAGGGGTTCTCCGGTGCTTACACATCTTTTCCCCTATCCAAAGGATAGGGGATAAGATGCCTGTTCACGGGAGTCCCGCCGCCGGGGACCCCCGTGATCTTGCACGCGGCACCCCGTTTGTAATCAGTCCCCGGAGCGTGTTCACTCCGGGTCTGATTACAGGCGACCACCGGGCCGGCGGTGTGTGACGTCACGCCTCCGCCCTTGTGTGACGTCACACTCCGCCCCTCAATGCAAGCCTATGGGAGGGGCGTGATAGCTGTCACGCTCCCTCCCATAGACATGCATTGAGGGGCGGAGACGTGACGTCACACGCCGCAGGCCCGGTGGTCGCCTGTAACCAGATCCGGAGCGAACACACTCCGGGGACTGATTACAAACGGGGTGTCGCGTGCAAGATCCCGGGGGTCCCCAGTGGCAGGACTCCCGCGATTAGGCATCTTATCCCCTATCCTTTGGATAGGGGATAAGATGTGTAAGCACCGGAGTACCCCTTTAAAGTGTCTCTTCCCCCCCCTACAACCATTTTATTTTTCCGCATACAGAGCTATATGAGGGCAAATTTTTTGCACTGTGATCTGAAGTTTTTATCAGGACCATTTTTATTTTGATGGCACCTGTTTGATTGGGTGTTATTTTTTTTTCTAGTATATGAAGTGACAAAAAATGTGCACTTCTGGATATTTTTTCACACTTTCGCCTTTCACTATGTAACTTAATTAACATTATATTTTATTAGTTCAGACATTTGCGCATGTGGCGATACCACATGTTACGCCGAGCGCTCCGGGTCCCCGCTCCTCCCCGGAGCGCTCGCAACATCCTCGCTACTGCAGCGCCCCGGTCAGATCTACTGACCGGGTGCGCTGCGATACCGCCCCCAGCCGGGATGCGATTCGCGATGCGGGTGGCGCCCGCTCGCGATGCGCACCCCGGCTCCCGTACCTGACTCGCTCTCCGTCGGTCCTGTCCCGGCGCGCGCGGCCCCGCTCCCTAGGGCGCGCGCGCGCCGGGTCTCTGCGATTTAAAGGGCCACTGCGCCACTGATTGGCGCAGTTGGTCTAATTAGTGTGTTCACCTGTGCACTCCCCATGTATACCTCACTTCCCCTGCACTCCCTCGCCGGATCTTGTTGCCATTGTGCCAGTGAAAGCGTTTCCTTGTGTGTTCCTAGCCTGTGTTCCAGACCTCCTGCCATTGCCCCTGACTACGATCCTTGCTGCCTGCCCCGACCTTCTGCTACGTCCGACCTTGCTCTTGTCTACTCCCTTGTACCGCGCCTATCTTCAGCAGTCAGAGAGGTTGAGCCGTTGCTAGTGGATACGACCTGGTTACTACCGCCGCTGCAAGACCATCCCGCTTTGCGGCGGGCTCTGGTGAATACCAGTAGTAACTTAGAACCGGTCCACTAGCACGGTCCACGCCAATCCCTCTCTGGCACAGAGGATCCACCTCCTGCCAGCCGAATCGTGACAGTAGATCCGGCCATGGATCCCGCTGAAGTTCCACTGCCAGTTGTCGCCGACCTCACCACGGTGGTCGCCCAGCAGTCGCAACAGATAGCGCAACAAGGCCACCAGCTGTCTCAACTGACCGTGATGCTACAGCAGCTACTACCACAGCTTCAGCAATCATCTCCTCCGCCAGCTCCTGCACCTCCTCCGCAGCGAGTGGCCGCTTCCGGCCTACGACTATCCTTGCCGGATAAATTTGATGGGGACTCTAAGTTTTGCCGTGGCTTTCTTTCACAATGTTCCCTGCACTTGGAGATGATGTCGGACCAGTTTCCTACTGAAAGGTCTAAGGTGGCTTTCGTAGTCAGCCTTCTGTCTGGGAAAGCTCTGTCATGGGCCACACCGCTCTGGGACCGCAATGACCCCGTCACTGCCTCTGTACACTCCTTCTTCTCGGAAATTCGAAGTGTCTTTGAGGAACCTGCCCGAGCCTCTTCTGCTGAGACTGCCCTGCTGAACCTGGTCCAGGGTAATTCTTCCGTTGGCGAGTACGCCATCCAATTCCGTACTCTTGCTTCCGAATTATCCTGGAATAATGAGGCCCTCTGCGCGACCTTTAAAAAAGGCCTATCCAGCAACATTAAAGATGTTCTGGCCGCACGAGAAATTCCTGCTAACCTGCATGAACTCATTCATCTAGCCACTCGCATTGACATGCGTTTTTCCGAAAGGCGTCAGGAGCTCCGCCAGGATATGGACTTTGTTCGCACGAGGCGTTTTTTCTCTCCGGCTCCGCTCTCCTCTGGTCCTCTGCAATCCGTTCCTGTGCCTCCCGCCGTGGAGGCTATGCAAGTTGACCGGTCTCGCTTGACACCTCAAGAGAGGACACGACGCCGCATGGAGAATCTGTGCCTGTACTGTGCCGGTACCGAACACTTCCTGAAGGATTGTCCTATCCGTCCTCCCCGCCTGGAAAGACGTACGCTGACTCCGCACAAGGGTGAGACAGTTCTTGATGTCAACTCTGCTTCTCCACGCCTTACTGTGCCTGTGCGGATATCTGCCTCTACCTTCTCCTTCTCTACTATGGCCTTCTTGGATTCCGGATCTGCAGGAAATTTTATTTTGGCCTCTCTCATCAACAGGTTCAACATCCCGGTGACCAGTCTCGCCAGACCCCTCTACATCAATTGTGTTAACAATGAAAGATTGGACTGTACCGTGCATTACCGCACGGAGCCCCTCCTAATGTGCATCGGACCTCATCACGAAAAAATTGAGTTTTTGGTCCTCTCCAATTGCACTTCCGAAATTCTCCTTGGACTACCGTGGCTTCAACGCCATTCCCCAATCCTTGATTGGTCCACAGGAGAGATCAAGAGCTGGGGTACTTCTTGTTTCAAGGACTGTCTTAAACCGGTTCCCAGTACTCCCTGCCGTGACCCTGTGGTTCCCCCTGTAACCGGTCTCCCTAAGGCTTATATGGACTATGCTGACGTATTTTGCAAAAAACAAGCTGAGACTTTACCTCCTCACAGGCCTTATGACTGTCCTATTGACCTCCTCCCGGGCACTACTCCACCCCGGGGCAGAATTTATCCTCTGTCCGCCCCAGAGACTCTTGCTATGTCTGAATACATCCAGGAAAATTTAAAAAAGGGGTTTATCCGCAAATCCTCCTCTCCTGCCGGAGCTGGATTTTTCTTTGTGTCCAAAAAAGATGGCTCCCTACGTCCTTGCATTGATTACCGCGGACTTAATAAAATCACGGTAAAGAACCGCTACCCCCTACCTCTTATCTCAGAACTCTTTGATCACCTTCAAGGTGCCCACATCTTTACCAAACTGGACTTAAGAGGTGCTTATAATCTCATCCGCATCAGGGAGGGGGACGAATGGAAAACTGCATTTAACACCAGAGATGGACACTTTGAGTATCTGGTCATGCCCTTTGGCCTGTGCAACGCCCCTGCCGTCTTCCAAGACTTTGTTAATGAAATTTTTCGTGATCTCTTATATTCCTGTGTTGTTGTGTATCTGGACGATATTCTGATTTTTTCTGCCAACTTAGAAGAACATCGCCAGCATGTCCGCATGGTTCTTCAGAGACTTCGAGACAATCAACTTTATGCCAAAATGGAGAAATGTCTGTTTGAATGTCAATCTCTTCCTTTCCTAGGATACTTGGTCTCTGGCCAGGGACTACAAATGGACCCAGATAAACTCTCTGCCGTCTTAGATTGGCCACGCCCCTCCGGACTCCGTGCTATCCAACGTTTTTTGGGGTTCGCCAATTATTACAGACAATTTATTCCACATTTTTCCACTATTGTGGCTCCTATCGTGGCTTTAACCAAGAAGAATGCCAATCCTAAGTCCTGGTCTCCCCAAGCGGAAGACGCATTTAAACGGCTCAAGTCTGCCTTTTCTTCTGCTCCCGTGCTCTCCAGACCTGACCCATCTAAACCCTTCCTATTGGAGGTTGATGCCTCCTCAGTGGGAGCTGGAGCGGTCCTTCTACAAAAAAATTCTTCCGGGCATGCTGTTACTTGTGTTTTTTTTTCTAGGACCTTCTCTCCGGCGGAGAGGAACTACTCCATCGGGGATCGAGAACTACTGGCCATTAAATTGGCACTTGAGGAATGGAGGCATCTGCTGGAGGGATCAAAATTTCCAGTTATCATTTACACCGATCACAAGAATCTCTCCTATCTCCAGTCTGCCCAACGGCTGAATCCTCGCCAGGCCAGGTGGTCGTTATTCTTTGCCCGTTTTAACTTTGAAATTCATTTTCGCCCTGCCGACAAGAACATTAGGGCCGATGCTCTCTCTCGTTCCTCGGATGCCTCGGAAGTAGAGGTCTCTCCGCAACACATCATTCCTCCTGACTGTCTGATCTCCACTTCTCCAGCCTCCATCAGGCAAACTCCTCCAGGGAAGACCTTCGTTTCTCCACGCCTACGTCTCGGGATTCTCAAATGGGGTCACTCCTCCCACCTCGCAGGCCATGCGGGCATCAAAAAGTCCTTGCAACTCATCTCTCGTTTCTATTGGTGGCCGACTCTGGAGACGGATGTTGTTGATTTTGTGCGGGCCTGTACTGTCTGTGCCCGGGATAAGACTCCTCGCCAGAAGCCTGCTGGTCTCCTTCATCCTCTGCCTGTCCCCGAACAGCCTTGGTCTCTGATTGGTATGGACTTTATTACAGACTTACCCCCATCCTGTGGCAACACTGTTGTTTGGGTGGTCGTTGATCGATTTTCCAAGATGGCACATTTTATTCCTCTTCCTGGTCTTCCTTCAGCGCCTCAGTTGGCAAAACAATTTTTTGTACACATTTTTCGTCTTCACGGTTTGCCCACGCAGATCGTCTCGGATAGAGGCGTCCAATTCGTGTCAAAATTCTGGAGGGCTCTCTGTAAACAACTCAAGATTAAATTAAACTTCTCTTCTGCTTATCATCCTCAATCCAATGGGCAAGTAGAAAGAATTAACCAGGTCCTGGGTGACTATTTACGGCATTTTGTTTCCTCCCACCAGGATGACTGGGCAGATCTTCTACCATGGGCCGAATTCTCGTACAACTTCAGAGTCTCTGAATCTTCTGCTAAATCCCCATTTTTCGTGGTGTACGGCCGTCACCCTCTTCCCCCCCTCCCTACTCCCTTGCCCTCTGGTTTGCCCGCTGTGGATGAAGTGACTCGTGATCTTTCCACCATATGGAAAGAGACCCAAAATTCTCTTTTACAGGCTTCATCTCGCATGAAAAAGTTTGCCGATAAGAAAAGAAGAGCTCCCCCCATTTTTGCTCCCGGAGACAAGGTATGGCTCTCCGCTAAATATGTCCGCTTCCGTGTCCCCAGTTACAAACTGGGACCACGCTATCTTGGTCCTTTCAAAATCTTGTGCCAAATTAATCCTGTCTCTTACAAACTTCTTCTTCCTCCTTCTCTTCGTATTCCCAATGCCTTTCATGTCTCTCTCCTTAAACCACTCATCATCAACCGTTTCTCTCCCAAACTTGTTTCTCCCACTCCTGTTTCCGGTTCTTCTGACATCTTCTCCGTGAAGGAGATACTGGCCTCCAAGACGGTCAGAGGGAAAAAAAATTTTTTGGGTGGATTGGGAGGGCTGTGGTCCTGAAGAGAGATCCTGGGAACCTGAGGACAACATCCTAGACAAAAGTCTGGTCCTCAGGTTCTCAGGCTCCAAGAAGAGGGGGAGACCCAAGGGGGGGGGGGTACTGTTACGCCAAGCGCTCCGGGTCCCCGCTCCTCCCC
This sequence comes from Hyla sarda, assembly GCF_029499605.1. Lineage (NCBI taxonomy): Eukaryota > Metazoa > Chordata > Amphibia > Anura > Hylidae > Hyla > Hyla sarda. Next base: position 83,952,550 of record NC_079189.1, read on the forward strand.
GGAGTGCTCGCAACATCCTCGCTACTGCAGCGCCCCGGTCAGATCTACTGACCGGGTGCGCTGCGATACCGCCCCCAGCCGGGATGCGATTCGCGATGCGGGTGGCGCCCGCTCGCGATGCGCACCCCGGCTCCCGTACCTGACTCGCTCTCCGTCGGTCCTGTCCCGGCGCACGCGGCCCCGCTCCCTAGGGCGCGCGCGCGCCGGGTCTCTGCAATTTAAAGGGCCACTGCGCCACTGATTGGCGCAGTTGGTCTAATTAGTGTGTTCACCTGTGCACTCCCCATGTATACCTCACTTCCCCTGCACTCCCTCGCCGGATCTTGTTGCCATTGTGCCAGTGAAAGCGTTTCCTTGTGTGTTCCTAGCCTGTGTTCCAGACCTCCTGCCGTTGCCCCTGACTACGATCCTTGCTGCCTGCCCTGACCTTCTGCTACGTCCGACCTTGCTCTTGTCTACTCCCTTGTACCGCGCCTATCTTCAGCAGTCAGAGAGGTTGAGCCGTTGCTAGTGGATACGACCTGGTTACTACCGCCGCTGCAAGACCATCCCGCTTTGCGGCGGGCTCTGGTGAATACCAGTAGTAACTTAGAACCGGTCCACTAGCACGGTCCACGCCAATCCCTCTCTGGCACAGAGGATCCACCTCCTGCCAGCCGAATCGTGACACCATATATGTTTATAGGTTTGTTTTTTACAATTTTTCATGGGAAAATGGGGTGATTCTAACGTTTATTAGGGAAGGGGTTAAATCACATTATTATAATTTATTTTTTAGTTATTTTTTTTTACACTTCATGTATAGGCCAGCGAGAACAGTGACATCATACTGCGGGGCTATATAAATCAACTGTGCTGTACCCACTGTGTGTACAGCACAGTTGATGTATATAGCCCCGCAGTATGATGTCACTGTATATCAGTGTCTCCCAACCAGGGTGCCTCCAGCTGTTGCAAAACTACAACTCCCAGACAGCAAAGGGCTGTCTGGGCATGCTGGTAGTTGTAGTTTTGCAACAGCTGGATGCACCCTGGTTGGGAAACTCTGCAGTATATCAATGACTGTGCTGTGTTCCCTGGCTGGCCCATACTGCATATACTAATATGTATATGTCTGTGTGTGTATATATATATATATAGATTGATTGATTAGTATAGGGCAGAGGGCACAGCACAGTCACTGGTATACAGTTAGTGACTGACCTTGCTTGCTTAATAATGAATGCAGCCAGAGCCAGGCCCGGCCACTGGGACTTATCTACAGAGCTCGTCACCTTCTGACCTTCTTTCTCGCACTGATGGCCGCCTCTGCCGATGGGAGACTACCAGACTGGACGGAGCTCCGTTCACATGGAGGGAAGATCCAGACCGCAGAGGCTGTACAGCTGTGAGGCAGTGTCTCTCTCTGCCATCTCTTCAGCTCTGCGGTGAGCAGCCGGGGGAGGGGTCGGGCGGGCAGGGACTATTAACTAATAAGCTGCAGTGTCTTTGGCACATGACCAGCCCCATCAGCCCCCTCTCTTAAAGAGGCAGCAGGGGCTGGTTGGACGCAGCGCTGGGGGCCGCAGGAAATGTTTTTTTTATTTTTAAACTTCACTCCCTGCGGTCTGGCCAGAGAGCAGGGAGTTGCGGCGGTGGCCTATATGCTGTTAACATTGTTGTCACGGGTGCCGGTCGGTCTATGCGGGCCGTTTGTGCGGGCCACCGGGCCTATTTTAACGCAGGGGCCTGGAGCTGCCGCTCCATCCGCCCCTACGTTAATCCGGCCCTGAACCTAGTAGCTTTTGTTTATTGAACAAGTTACTAACTACTCACATGTATTGTTCTACTATATGTAGTCAATTAACAATCTTATGTTTACTAACATATCTAATTGATATTCATTTGCATATATCATTGTGTTTATTACTCATTTATGTTTATAATCTTATAACCAATAAATCTGCATACTTTATAATACCTGTGTATTATTGTATATTGCAAAACTACATCCTTAAGCGTTAATGTCATCCCGTCATAAAAAGAACTTGTTGATATCTGAGGAAATAGTCGGACTCAGATGTGAATTGTATTGATTAGCTTTGTCTACAATTCGCCAGGTCATAATTTTGATATTTTGAATAATTTTCATATATTTATTTTTCATAATTAATCATTTTTATGACCATAATTCATAATTGCTTTATTACCACACGACACAATTGTACTGCTAAAAAAGGGTTGTATACCTGTTGCTGAGACTACATGCAGGTATTTACTGCATTAAAGGAGTAGTGTGGTTTAAATAATATCTACCTACTTCATAAGTCACCTATCCCCTGATTTCCTTCCTCTCACCATGATCAGTTGGTATTGCTGGAAGAAATGGCTAGTGTGCTTACTGCAAAGTGGTCATGGAAATTGAGCTGGGTCTTCCAAAAGAAGAGCTTAAAGCGCAACTGTCATGACATTTTGGTGCAATAACCTGCACACAGCCTTTGTACTGTGTGCAGGTGGTGGTTATAGCAATGTTTTTACCTGAAATTTGGCGGCTTTCATGACTGCAAAAAAGGCTTTTATTTAAAGCCACTGACGGTCGGATAGGCGTGGCGCGAGGTACGCGATGCCCCGCTGCAAACATATGCTGCTCTGGACAGTTCCTAAAATGGACAGCAGAGGTCAGCAGAGAGCACTGTGGTCATGACATCGGAGGAAATGCATTTTCTTTTTTGGATTTCTCTTTAGTATACAGCCCCTAAAAAGTATTGGGAGGATTAAGATTTTTTTTAATAGAAGTGATTTACAAATCTGTTTAACTTTCTGGCACCAGTTGATTTAAAAAAAAAAGTTTTCCACGGGAGTACTCCTTTAAAGGGGTTGCATAGAATTAGAAAAAGGGTCTCCATAAAAATAAGGATTTCCCAAGTAATGGAGATACAAGCTGTGTCATTACATTAGCTTACATTAGAGTGTCAGATTGTCCTTTACATGCTTCTGCCATCTAGTGACAACATTTCAAACTACATGGAATCAAAAATTAAGGTTTTTTTCCAGGCTGGGAGGTATTTTTCGCTAATGCTTTCTGGTGCAGTGAAAATAAAGCACCCATATGCTCTCCCCTTCTGCTCTGATGCCCTCAGCACCCACCCACCCCCCCTGCTTTCCTATCTTTTCCTGGTTCCTGTGATGTTATTGGCCAAGCAGGCACTTTCTGTTCATATGAAACGTCACAAGAACCATGAAAGAGAGGGTGCAAGGACCGGGCAGCATCAGAGTAGATGTAGGGCAGGGAGGTACACCTGTATTATCCTTTTCACTGCAAAGGATGCTAATCCCCTAGAGGACACACAACATACATGTACGTCGTGGTGTCCTGGGACTTAGGGCACCGCGACGTACATGTACAGCACGCAGTTCCGCGATCACAGCGTTGCCTGACATGCTGAACGGAATCGACCAGCTGCTGTTATCCGCAGCTGGAACCCCATGGATAATGGTGGATATCAGCAATCCCACCGATGTCTACCATTAACCCTTTAGATGCCGTGATCAATACTGCTCACGGCATCTGAAGTATTGTGGGCGTGTACAGACACACATCGGGCCACTCCTAGTGCAATTGCGGGTGGCCCGATGTGTTTAGAAGGCCAGTGGAGCTCCACTCACCTGCTATGGCCGGCACCTGCAGTCGTCTTCCACCAGCATAGCACTGTTCAGTATTTGAAATCTAAAGATTGCAATAAATAGTCCCCTGTGGGGACAAAAAAAAATTTGAAAACAAAGAAAAAAAAGTTTTGTTACAAGTGAATAAGCCCCTCCCCAATAAAAAAAAAATTAATTCCCCTCTTCTGCCACTTAACCAAACAAGATGTAAAAAAATAAATCAACATATTTGGTCCGGACTATTAACCCCTTAACCCCTTAAGGACGCAGGACGTAAATGTACGTCCTGGTGAGGTGGTACTTAACGCACCAGGACGTACATTTACGTCCTAAGCATAACCGCGGGCATCGGAGCGATGCCCGTGTCATGCGCGGCTGATCCCCGCTGCTGATCGCAGCCAGGGATCCGCCGGCAATGGCCGACGCCCGCGATCTCGCGGGCGTCCGCCATTAACCCCTCAGGTGCCGGGATCAATACAGATCCCGGCATCTGCGGCAGTTCGCGATTAAAATGAACGATCGGATCGCCCGCAGCGCTGCTGCGGGGATCCGATCATTCATAACGCCGCACGGAGGTCCCCTCACCTTCCTCCGTGCGGCTCCCGGCGTCTCCTGCTCTGGTCTGTGATCGAGCAGACCAGAGCAGGAGATGACCGATAATACTGATCTGTTCTATGTCCTATACATAGAACAGATCAGTATTAGCAATCATGGTATTGCTATGAATAGTCCCCTATGGGGACTATTCAAGTGTAAAAAAAAATGTAAAAAAATGTAAAAGTAAAAGTAAAAAAAAAGTGAAAAATCCCCTCCCCCAATAAAAAAGTAAAACGTCCGTTTTTTCCTATTTTACCCCCAAAAAGCGTAAAAAACATTTTTTATAGACATATTTGGTATCGCCGCGTGCGTAAAAATTTTAAAAGTCCAAAATTCCTACTTTTTTAATACATTTTATTAAAAAAAAAATTATAAAAAATGTATTAAAAGTTTTTTATATGCAAATGTGGTTTCAAAAAAAAGTACAGATCATGGCGCAAAAAATGAGCCCCCATACCGCCGCTTATACGGAAAAATAAAAAAGTTATAGGTCATCAAAATAAAGGGATTATAAACGTACTAATTTGGTTAAAAAGTTTGTGATTTTTTTTAAGCGCAACAATAATATAAAAGTATATAATAATGGGTATCATTTTAATCATATTGACCCTCAGAATAAAGAACACACGTCATTTTTACCATAAATTGTACGGCGTGAAAACGAAACCTTCCAAAATTAGCAAAATTGCGTTTTTCGTTTTAATTTCCCCACAAAAATAGTGTTTTTTGGTTGCGCCATACATTTTATGATATAATGAGTGATGTCATTACAAAGGACAACTGGTCGCGCAAAAAACAAGCCCTCATACTAGTCTGTGGATGAAAATATAAAAGAGTTATGATTTTTAGAAGGCGAGGAGGAAAAAATGAAAACGTAAAAATTAAATTGTCTGAGTCCTTAAGGCCAAAATGGGCTGAGTCCTTAAGGGGTTAAAGGGGTACTCCACTGGAAAACTTTTTTTTTAAATCAACTGGTGCCAGAAAGTTAAAAAGATCTGTAAATTACTTCTATTTAAAAATCTTAATCCTTCCAGTACTTTTCAGCTGCTATATTCTCCACAGGAAGTTATTTTCTTTTTGAATTTCCTTTCTGTCTAACCACAGTGCTCTCTGCTGACACCTCTGTTCATTTTAGGAACTGTCCAGAATAGGAACAAATCCCCATAGCAAACCTCTCCTTCCCTGGACAGTTCCTAAAATGGACAGAGGTGTCAGCAGACAGAAAGGAAATTCAAAAAGAAAAAAAAGTTTTCCAGTGGAGTACCCCTTTAAGGAATGAGCCCTTTTTCACCTTAAGGACTGAGCCCTTTTTTGCAACTCTGACCACTGTCACTTTATGCATTAATAACTCTGAAATTCTTTTACTGATTATTCTGATTCCGAGATTGTTTTTTCGTGACATATTCTACTTTAACAAAGTGGTAAATTTTCATCGTTACTTGCATCCTTTCTTGGTGAAAAAACCCACAAATTCATGAAAATTTTGATAATTTAGCATTTTTCTAACTTTGAAACTCTCTGCTTGTAAGGAAATTGGATATTCAAAATAAATTTTATATTGATTCACAAATACAATATGTCTACTTTATGTTGGCATCAGAAAGTTGACATGTTGTTACTTTTTAAAGACATTAGAGGGCTTCAAAGTATAGCAGCAATTTTAAATATTCTTACGAAAATTTTTAAAATCTGAATTTTTCAGGGACCAGTTAAGTTTGAAGTGGATTTGAGGGGCCTTTCTGTGAGAAATACCCCATAAATGACCCCATTATAAAAACTACACCCCTCAAAGTATTCAAAATGACATTCGGAAAGTGTGTTTACCCTTTAGGTGTTTCACATGAATAGCAGCAAAGTGGAGGAGAAAAATCTAAATCTGCATTTTTTACACTAACATGTTCTTGTAGCCCCATTTTTTTTTCATTTTAAAAAATGGTATAAGGTGAAAAAGCCGCCCAATTTCTGGAAATATCTCAAATGTTGACATAAAGTGCTCTGTGGGCTCACAACATGGCTCAAGAGGGAAAGAGCAACTGTGGGATTTTTTAAAACAAATTTTGCTGTCATGGTTTTTGGGGGCCATGTTACATTTAGGAACCCCCATGGTGCCAGAACAGCAAAATAACCCCCACATGGCATACTATTTTGGAAACTACACCCCTCAAGGAACGTAACAAGGGGTATAGTGAGCCTTAACCCGACTTTGCATTGAAGTTGGATGTGAAAATGGAAAATTTTATTTTTAACACTAAAATGATGGTGCTACCCCAATTTTTTCTTTTTCACAAGGGGTAATAGGAGGAAATGGACACCATCATTTTAAGCCCAATTTCTCCTGATTAAGAAAATGCCCAATATGTGGACGTTATGTGCTCTGCTGGTGCACTACAATGCTCAGAAGAGAATGAGCAAAATCTGGCTTTTTTAAAGAGAATTTTGCGGAAATGGTTTTTGGGGGGCATGTTGCATTTAGAAGGTCCCCCGGGTGCCAGAATAGCAGCAAAAAAAAAAAAAAAAAAAAACGAGGCATACTATTTTGGAAGCTACATCCCTGAAGGAACATAACAAGGGGTACAGTGAGCCATAACACCTCACAGGTGTTTGACAACTTTGCATTGAAGTTGGACGAGAAAATGAATTAAATTTTGCTTACCTGAAAATTTCAATTCCTGGAGTCCGTAAGCAGCACAGAATGGGTTAAGTTCGTCATCCCGAACTTGTCAGAAGAGGTAATTAGCATAAAAAAATTAACAAATTAGCGTAATTAGCCCAATTAACAGACCCCTCCCTCTAGGTATAAATGGACAAACCCACACACAGGCCATAGAGTAGTTATAAAGCAATATTTAATTAGGGTGGGATCCCTGTGCTGCCTACGGACTCCAGGAATTGAAATTTTCAGGTAAGCAAAATTTTATTCATTCCTGGACGTCCTACGGCAGCACAGAATGGGATTTAAGTAGCAGAAAATAATAAAGGGAGGGCATTACTTCTTAAACGCTTCTTCCAACACTGCCTTGCCTAGGGCTGAGCTACTGGAGACTTCCAGATGGTAGTGTTGAATGAATGTGGTTGGCGTTGACCACGTAGCCGCTCTACAGATCTCCTGAAGTGATACCAGAGAAGCTTCAGCCCAAGATGCCGAGGTTGCCCTGGTAGAATGGGCTTTTAGATCCCTTGGAGGCTCCAGGCCTTCTTTTTGGAAGGAAAAACTGATAGTCTTCTTAATCCAGTTGGCAATAGTGGATTTGGCTGCCTTGGAGCCTTTAGATTTGGCTCCGAATTGCACAAACAAGTGTTCCGAACACCTGAATGAAGCCGTTCTAGCAATATATTCCAACACTGCAGTCTGACATCTAACTTGGAGATCTCTTGATGTTCAGCCAGAGCCGGTAGAATAATTTCCTGTTGAAGGTTATGCACAGAATGGACTTTCGGGATAAACCCGGGAAGAGTACGAAGTACTAAGGCATCCCCAAGATCTCTCAGATATGGCTCACGGCAAGAGAGTGCCTGAATCTCACTGACCCTGCGTGCTGAAGCGATAGCCACTAAAAAACAAGCTTTCCACGTGAGAAATTTTATATCAATGGATTGAATGGGTTCAAAAGGGTCTGATGTGAGGCACTTCAAGACTCTGGAAAGATCCCAAGACGGTATAGGCTTGCTGACTTTCGGGCAAATATTATTTACCCCTTTAAAGAATCTTTTGACCAACGGGTCTCTTGTAAATCTTCCTGCTAGAAAAAAATTTATAGCGGCAAATTGAACTTTCAGAGTGGACTGCTTGAGACCCTTACTGAGTCCTAGCTGAAGAAAGTTCAGAATATCAACAATTGACGGATCATCTCCAGGAAATTTAGACTTAAAGAGACTCCATACTCTGGAGTAACACTTTCTTGTACCCGTCTTGCTTGATTTGTCCAAAGTAGATAAGACCTCACTAGATAGCCCTTTGGACCTCAGCAGGTTCAATTCACCTCCCAAGCAGTGAGATGCAGGGAGTTGAGCTCCTGATGGCAAATGCCCTGCTGGGATAGAAGATCCTTTGTCTTGGGCAGATGCCAGAAACGATTGTGAGATATTTCCATGGCTAGGGAGAACCAAGCCCTCCTGGGCCAATAAGGGAGGATCAGGATCGCTCGAGGGTTCTCCTTCTTGACCTTCAGTAGGGTCCTCTGGATTAGAGCAGGAGGGGGAAACAGATACAGAAACCTCCCCTCCCAGGATAATGACAGACCGTCCAGATGATATGGGTGGTCCAGACAAGAGAGAGAGCAGAACTTCTGCAGCTTGGCATTCCTCCTCGTCGTGAATACTTCTATCTCCGGGGTACCGAACCGTTCTTTTAATTGGTTTAAGATCTCCATGCTCAATTCCCATTCGCCTGGATGAAGGGATCTCCGACTGAGAAGATCCGCCTTGACATTCAGGATACCTTGTAAGTGTACTGCCACAAGACTGTTGACGCTGAATTCCGCCCATCTGAAGATCTTGGCACACTCGGACATCAGGGATTGAGACCTGGTTCCCCCCTGTTTGTTCAGATAGAAAACTGTGGGCAGATTGTCTGATCTGACTAGGACATCCTGGTGAAGCAAAACAGGGGTGAAGTGAAGCAGGGCTAGACGCACCGCTCGCAGCTCCTTCATGCTTGAGGACAGAGATTCTTCTTCCTGGGACCAAAGGCCTTGGGTCCAGCGATTGCCAATGCAGGCTCCCCATCCACGAGCTGAAGCATCGGTCGTGATGACCATTTGCTGCGATGGTAGTAACGATCTTCCTTGAGAGAACCTGTTCCGCATGAGCCACCAACGAAGTTCCCTGCGGAGAATTGAAGGAATCCAGACACAGCTTTCCAAATCTGTCTTTGATCTGTTCCAGCATGAGAGAACCCTTGTCTGCAGACTGCGAATATGGGCCTTTGCCCAGGGGACCGCATCTATCGTTGATGTAAGGCTGCCCAGGACTCTCATTGCTTGACGAATAGACACCTTCTTGGATTTTATCAGGAATTTTATCTGATTCCTCAACTTCGTTTCCCTGTCCCAGGAAATGGAGATTTTCATCGCTAGGGAATCTACTATGAACCCTAAAAAAAGAATCTGCTGTGATGGAATCAACTGAGACTTTTCCAGGTTGACTAAGAAGCCATGATCTTGGAGAAAATGAATTATTTCCTTCATGTGATGGGACAAATCCAGGCTGGACCCTGCTCTCACCCACCAGTCGTCCAGGTACGGTACTATAGTGATTCCTTGGAGGCGTAATGCCGCCGAAAGAACCACCACTAGCTTCGTAAACACCCTCGGCGCCTAGCTCAGCCCGAAGGGAAGACACTTGAACTGTAGATGCCATGTTGTGTCTTCTACCATTAATGCGAATCTGAGAAATTTTCTGTACACCGGATGGATGGGAACATGTAGATAGGCGTCCGACAAATCCAGAGTCGCCATGAAGTCTCCCTGGTTCACCAAAGGAAGCACTGATCTTATAGTTTCCATTTTGAAGTGCTTCTTGATCATGAACCTGTTCAGGTACGTGAGATCCACAACTAATCTCCACTTCCCGCTGGACTTCGGTACTGCGAAAATCCTTGAATAAATCCCGGTGAGCCGCTCCTGATGTAGTACCCATTCCACTGCATTCTTCTCCAGGAAACTCTTGACCAGAGAAATCACATTCTGGTCCTGCTTTGTGTTAAGAAGAAATCTCTCCGGAGGGAGGTAAAGAAGCTCGAGCTTGTAGCCTTTCTGAATTACTGAAAGAACCCACTTGTCCTCTGTCGTACGAGCCCACACTTGAAAAAAAATTTCTAACCTCCCTCCAACCTTGGGGGACGCTAAGGTGGCATCATAAGGCCTTCCTTTTTTCTGGATGTTTGCTCTTAGAGGCAGAGCTAGAGTTTGCGCCTCTCCTCTGCCTCCCAAACCTAGGCCTATTATACTGGCCTGGCTGAAAATTTCTCCTTTGGAATTTGGGAGACCTCCGCCATTTTGGACGGCCTTTAGATGCTTCCCTTTTGGATGTTCCTGGGAAGGCATCGTTGTCATCATTCATGTCTTTGAGGATACTCTTTAGGCTTGGCCCAAAGAGAGATTCTGGGGAAAAAGGTAAGGAGCAGAGGTTATTCTTGGCTGCCAAGTCCCCCTTGCCCCATTGCTTGATCCAAAGCGCTCTCCTTATAGAGTTTGATTCAGTCATATTCTGTCCTGACAGACGCAGCGTGTCCAGTGGAGCATTGCACAGGAACTCCGCCGCAGACTTCATGACAGGAATTTTCCTGATGATGTCGTCCCTAGGGACTCCATCAATAAGATCTCTGGATAATTGACTTATCCAAATTCGGAGCGCTCTGGCCACCGGAACAGAGGACATCACCACCTTGGATACTGCTGCAGCAGTAGAAAAAGCTTTTTTAGACAAAGACTCTGCTTTTCTATCCATAGGATTAGCTAGAACAGAAGATTCCTCGGAAGGAAAGTACGACTTCTTGACTAGCTTGGCTACAGGCAAATCCACTTTAGGCGGATTGAACCATGAGGATGTAGCCTCGGATGACAGCTTGTATACCGACTTGAAACGGGATCCAACATCCACTCTTTTCTCCGGCTTATCCCAGTTGGCCGTGAACCACTTGGTGACGGCAGGATGAGAGGGTATCACTCTGTCCTTGGAGACAGGAAAGTAATAAAAACTTTCCCTGGGAAGTCTCCCTTCGGTGGAACGATCCGCCTCTAATACGTGTTTCACTGACTTTATTAGGGAATGCATGTCATCCTTGTGAAAGACATAGTAATCCTCCGGAGAGTCTTGTGACTCTACAGAGGACCGTGATTCAGATGCCTCCGAGTCTGCAGGAGAGACAGCTCTGTGTTTTATCCTATGCCTTTTTACTGAGGGACTCTCTCCCGGCAGTATAGTGGATATGCGTTTTTTAAACCACTCAAAGAAGGTGGAGGCCTCATTTCCAAACCTATCATCTTCCACTGGCTGCTGTAGTAAACATCTGCCGCACACATCCCCTTCTGCATCATCCGCCAGAGGCTGGGAACACGATTCACACTGCCTGTGTTTTGCCTTGCTGGACCTTTTGCCCCTAGGTGCCTCGTCCGTCATCTGTAGAAAAAAAGGGGGGTCAAATAGTAAAGCAGTTCTGAACTGTATGACCAGACCACAGCATGAATAACCAAGATAGTAGCGACAGTAATTATACGGGAAGGTACTTCACAGTAACCTAAATAATAGATGCATCTTCACAGTATGCTAAATAATCAAACTACTATATACATATTGGTAGTGTGGGACACTTCACAGTTATCCATGTATACCCAGAAGCAAAAAAACTTACTTTAAATCTCCAGAGCCCCGCTGCCCTAAGCACAGTGTCTGCAGCAGCAGGGATGCCAAGGAGCAAGTTTATAAGCATTACATGGCGGGAACGCAGGAGTCCCGCCCGCCCCCAGTGACGCGCAGCTCACTTCCGGTCTCCCGCGCATAGCGACTCACTGCACGCGGGAACGCCCACTGGATCGCGGACCTCCGAGCGCTCTGGAGACTGGCACTGCGCGTAATCGGAAGCAAACACGCCGAGCCAGGAGCACACAAGACAGGGCAGGCGCCGCATGGTAAGCTAAGTACTTCACAGTACCTGCTAGGCTCCAGACACACATTTATGAGAAGGGGACTTCACAGCACCCCGGTTCACCATCGTAGGGGCTTTCACAGTCACCCCAACATACTGAGAAAAGCAGAGTGCTTCACAGCCTATCCGCATAATCCAGGCCAAAAACCTGTAAAAAAAGAAACAATAGTATATATAAAGAAAGGAGGGATATAACCCCCCCTCCACCTAAATACCCCTTCTGAGTTCAGAAGAATAAAAACTCTATGGCCTGTGTGTGGGTTTGTCCATTTATACCTAGAGGGAGGGGTCTGTTATTTGGGCTAATTACGCTAATTTGTTAATTTTTTTATGCTAATTACCTCTTCTGACAAGTTCGGGAGGACGAACTTAACCCATTCTGTGCTGCCGTAGGACGTCCAGGAATGGAAAATTTGATTTCTAACACTAAAATTTATCTTTTTCACAGGGTGTAATAGTAGAAACTGGACCCCCAAATTTTAAGCACAATTTCTCCCGATTAAGAAAATGCTCCATATGTGGAGCTTAAGTGCTCTGCTGGCGCACTTCAAGTCTCAGAAAGAGTGCCATTGGACTTTTGGAGAAAACATTTTGCTGAAATTGAAGTCGGGGGCCATATGCATTTTTAGACCACCCATGATGCCAGAACAGCATAACCCCCCCCCCCCCCCCCCCACATGTGACACCATTTTGGAAACTAGACCCCTCCAGGAACGTAACAAGGGTTACAGTGAGTACTTACACCTCACAGGTTGTTTGAACAGTGGGCCGTAAAAGTGAAACATTTGATTTTTAATAATAAATTGCTGGTATTAACCAAATATTTTTTAGTTTCACAAATAGTAAGAGAAAAAAAGCTCCACAAAATTGTAGCCCAATTTCTCCAGAATAAGGATATACCCCTTATATGGCAGTAAAGCACTATGCAGGTGCAAAACAGGGCTTAGGAGTGAGACAGCACCGATGAGATTTGAGGCCTAAAGTGGTGCCTTGCACTGCAATGGTTGAGATTCTGATATAAAATCTAAAAAACTAAAACCCGGCAAATGACCACAACTTTGAAACTACACCCCTCAAGGAAGGTAACAAGGGGGGCAGTAAGTACTTATACCTCACAGGTTTTTTGAACAGTGGGCTGTAAATTGAAAAATTAGATTTTCAACCTATACTCTGCTTCATCTTTCTGGGAACAACATGTGACTCCGAATTGTCGCCTGGAAATACGACAGAGCTCATGAGCGAGAACTTCGCATTTGAGGCGGATGTTTCTTACGGACCTAACAGTTACATACATTCAGAGGAAAATACAAGAAAGGAACACCCACATGTGAGCCTATTAAAAAAAGTACACCCCTAGGGAAGGTGTATAGGGGTGAAGTGGACATTCGGAACAGAGGGGTGTTCCCTAAATTTATTTTCCAGGAATGGATGAAGTGTACTATGGGGGGGAGTTGAGAATTGCAATTTTAATACTGTGGTGTCCTGGTACAGAACCTGGTCCTGTCCCTTGTCTAAGGTCCCCGCAGCTGGAGTCCCTCCATGTCTATGGGGCTCTCCTGTAGGCCTTACCCCTAGTCATCTTAAGTAGAGTGTGTACATATTAATTTAATGTATAGGAAATATATGTATAGGACCTTAGTGGTCACGTGATACACAGTTGTGATGTATAAAATGCTTAACCCCTTAACGATGCAGGACGTATATTTACGCCCTGCACCAGCTCCAGCGATATGAAGCGGGGTCGCGCTGTGACCCCGCATCACATCGCGTCGGTCCCGGCGCTCATCAACGGCTGGGACCTGCGGCTAATACCACACATCGCCGATCGCGGCAATGTGCGGTATTAACCCTTTAGAAGCGGGGTCAAAGCTGACCGCCGCTTCTAAAGTGAGATGGAAACTATCCTGGCTAGTCAGTTGGGCTGTTCGGGACCGCCGCTGTGAAATCGCGGCGTCCCGAACAGCTTACAGGACACCGGGAGGGCCCTTACCTGCCTCCTCGGTGTCCGATCGACGAATGACTGCTTCGTGCCTGAGATCTAGGCAGGAGCAGTCAAGCGCCGATAACACTGATAACAGGCGTGTTAATACACGCCGGTGATCAGCATGAGAGATCAGTGTGTGCAGTGTTATAGGTCCCTATTAAAAGTGTTAATAAAGGTCATGTAACCCCTTCCCTAATAAGTTTGAATCACCCCCCTTTTCCCATAAAAAAATAAAACAGTGTAAATAAAAAAAAAAAATAAAGATATGTGGTATCGCCGCGTGCGTAAATGTCCGAACTATAAAAATATATAATTAATTAAACCGCACGGTCAATGGCGTATGCGCAAAAAAATTCCAAAGTCCAAAAAAGCGCATTTTTGGTCACTTTTTATACCATTAAAAAATTTATAAAAAGTGATCAAAAAGTCAGATCAAAACAAAAATTGTACCAATAAAAACTTCAGATCACGGCGCAAAAAATGAGTCCTCATACCGCCCTGTACGTGGAAAAATAAAAAAGTTATAGGCGTCAGAAGATGACATTTTTAAACACATGAATTTTCCTGCATGTAGTTATGATTTTTTCCAGAAGTGCGAAAAAATCAAACCTATATAAGTAGGGTATCATTTTAACCGTATGGACCTACAAAATAATGATAAGGTGTCATTTTTACCAAAATATGCATTGCGTAGAAACGGAAGCCCCCAAAAGTTACAAAATGGCGTTTTTTCTTCGATTTTGTCGCACAATGATTTTTTTTCCATTTTGCCGTGAATTTTTGGGTAAAATGACTAATGTCACTGCAAAGTAGAATTGGTGATGCAAAAATAAGCCACAATATAGATTTTTAGGTGGAAAATTGAAAGGATTATGATTTTTAAAAGGTAAGGAGGAAAAAACGAAAGTGCAAAAACTGAAAACCCTGAGTCCTTAAGGGGTTAAGGACCTTTGGAGGTCATGTGATGTACCCAGAGTTCACTGGGTTCATAATTTACAGGTTTGCTGACCAATGAGCTTAGTCCAGCCCCTTATTTTATATAGGGCTGTAGTCAATCAATTCACTCTCTTAGTTCCGGATTATCAAGCCAAGCACATCTCAGCACAAACATCTCAGCATCAGCATCGATTCAAGCTAGGCCCAAAGCCTAAGAACCTGCAGCCACAAAACGTGAGTTACTCAAACCTCAAACTACTGAATCCTGTGTGACTACTATCAGCTGAAATATTCTAAAATAGTACCACAGTGGCTAGCATCAAAAGCTCATTGCTTCCAAGTCCCAGCAAACCTGTAAGGAACCTGTATCCCGGTTCACTCTTGAAAAGACTGTTATGTTCAATACCGTTGCATAAAATTTGCAAGTAAAGTTTTTTCAGTTTACTTCATAAAATCTGCTGTGGAAATTCCGTTATTTCTCCCTGCCGTTTGTGGGATGGTTAGCGGTAGGAACATTATTATTGAGGAAACCTCACCCTGGCGTCACGACATTCAAGGGTTAATACCACCAGACCCTACACTATTACCGCAACACCCTAGACACCATTACTCTCCCGGCACCACAAATACTGATATGCCAATTCCCAGAATGATGACCCAGAGTATAGCCGAAAGTAAAAATTATGCCCCCCCCCCCCCCCAAACCCTATGCTCTGAATCATCATTCTGGGAATGTGATGTGTGTGGCCGTCCCCAACCTGTTACCTCAAATACGCACCCCGCTCAGGTGGGGAGAGCACTGCGCATTTGATACAACTGCAAACTCCCAATGCCATTGACTCTGTGTCCCATGACCCATTTTTTTGGGGGGGGGAAAATATATTATCAGGGGTATTGTGAAAGAGGTTTTTCTTTTGTTTGTTTTGTTTTGGGGGGAGGGGGGGTGTTTTGGTTTAAAAATTTGGAAGACAATGTACTCTGGACTGGTACATTGGAATATAATTCATGGAATTTAGTGCTCCATGGAAGTGTGATACAGTTTTTAATGCAGAGGCCCGGATGATCGGGGCAAGTGTCACACTGAGTGGTGGTGTCCTTCAGAATCCCCCTCCTGTGACACAGTTTCCCCCTCCCACAGTTTCAGAGATACTCTGACCCGCTACTTGGTGGCCACCAAAGATGAGGGCCTTTAGAACTTCCTATTGAAACTGCAGGAATGTCCCTGTGTTGCCAGCGTGCTGGAACAGTACAAAAGAGTTATACATGGCAACCTGTACCATGTAGACCGTAACTTTTTTGTACCATGTCTGTCCGTGTTTTGCGCTTTGCATTATATGGCGTGAGGACTTGATCAGAAAGATCAACTCCCCCCATATACCGATTGTTTTCCAGAAAACAATCGGGCTTGAGGACCGGTCCCGCGGTACCTCGCACAGGGACAGGGGTGCTGCTGTTCCCATGAATTGTGGTGAGCATAAGGACATCCCTCTTATCCTTATACCTGACCAGCAAAAGGTTTTCATGGGTAAAGACACGGGACTCACCCCGGGGGATAGGAGCATGTAGGGGAGGAGGCGGAAGGCCTCTATGATTCTTCCGGACTGTCCCACAAGCGACCGTGGATCTGGCGGGATGTGAAGAGAGGGATACTAGTATAAAAGTTATCCACCTAAAGGTGGTAACCTTTATCTAGCAATGGGTGCAAAAACGATTTTCCCGCTAACACCAGGAGTGGGGGGACATTCTGGGGGTTCAATACGGGAAACTCGTCCCTCATACACCATAAACTTGCAAGTGTACCCTGTGGTACTCTTGAAAAGTTTATACCTCTTCACGCCATACCGCGCTCGCTTAGTTGGGATGTATTGCCCGTAGCTGAGTCTCCCCTTAAAGCTGATGAGAGATTCATCAATATTAAATTCCCGCCCGGGGACATAGGCCTCCCAAAAGGCATGCCGCATTATCAGCATAATGCAAACATTTCCGAATGGCCTCGAACTGGGGACATGCCATGGACATACTGTAGAGCGGGGTCTGGTAGAGGTACTCCAGTATTGCCTGACACTTGGTTTTTTAACTAGACCCATATGCAGCACGAGGCCCCAAATGGTCCTCATTTTGGCTGCATTGACTGGGTACCACTCATTGGGTCTAGCTAAAAATGAGCCTGGGTTTGCAGTGATTAACTGTTGGGCGTACAGGTTCGTCTGGTCAACCATCAGATTGACAAAGTCGTCACTGACAAAAAAGTCCATTTCAGTGAACCCAATGATGTCAATCTTGAGTCCAGACAAGTTCACCAGGTACAGGGCACCAGTAAACTTGACTGGGGGGCTTGACTAGTATGAGTGCCAGTGGGACTCATACTAGCATGGGGCACAGGGTCAGGAGCAGAGGAGATTTGCGGCCTAGGATGGCGGCGTCTCCGACGCCTTGGTGGCTCATCATCAGAAGATGATTAAGACAAGGAAATAAGAAAGGTGTGGTCTTCCTCGTCCTCTGTGGCGCTTTCAGAGTCGGAAGCAAGTAAGGCATATACCTCCTCCGCTGAAAACGCCCTGCGGGCCATTTCCCTACACTAGTGGGGGGTGAAGTGTATATATGTAGTGGGAAAACTATTGGTGTGTGTGCTGAGTGTGGTGTGGTGCAAGACTTCCTACCCTAACCCACCCTAACCTAACTAGCTTACCCGCCCTAATAACAAAAATATAAAAATATAAAACTAAACTAAAAAAAAAAAAAAAAAACTTTTTTTTAAAGACTTCTAGCACAAAAAAAAAGCGTTTACCTAATGGTGTGCACAATGATTAGCCCTTGGTGGCGGCAGGGGGTGTTGAAGTCAGTGGGGGGTCTGGTCACTCAGCCCAGAACAGTGGCTGGTGGCACCTACACAGACCCCCACACAAAAAACCTGAAAAATATAATAAAAAAAACCCCGAAAAAACGCTGATCAGTGATAAATCACTGACCGCAGTGGGGCAGGCTGCACACACAGGTACGGTCCGTCCACACAGCACAGGCCTGCTACTGGTGGCACGGACCACCTATAGGTCCAAAAAATTAAATTAAAAAGAAGCTTTAATCTCCGAAAAAGCGCCTTCACTACAAAAAAACTCTGATCAGTACTACGGGACTGATCATCGGCAGGTGGGCTTTAGCTAACTGTGGCGGACCACTCTTCTATAGCTAAGAGGGCCCGGCCACACTTTAGCAAAAAATAAATAAATAAAAGAAAACGGTCTGCGCCCCCCCAAAAAAAAACACTGGGGGCAGACGGCAGATTGCAGGCCGGGGTCACGCAGCTAAAGATGCTGCGGACATGCGGACACCTACAGATGGTACGCTGAAAAAAGAAAAGGTCTGCGCCCAAAATAAACGCTGGGGGCAGACCTCAGCGACCCTGTAGGGCCGGGGTCACACAGCTAAAGGTGCTACGGACCCACGGACACCATAAAAAATAAAAAAAACTTTTTTTTTTAAACTCCTAACTGTCCCTATCTAATATAAACTGTCCCGACTGCTTTCTGTCCGGAGAGCCTGGCCCCCGTACAGAGATCGCAGGGGGCCCCAGCGGTTGGCCCCCCGCGATCTCAAACTTATCCCCTATCCTTAGGATAGGGGATAACTTTTTCACCACTGGACTACCCCTTTAAAGGAGATATCCAGTACTGGAAAAAGTATCCTCTATACTAAGGATAGGGGCTAAGTTTCAGATCGCGCGGGGGGGGGGCGTGTTGGCCACCACACGGAGCGGCGGCTGACACGCCCCCTCGATACAACTCTATGGCAGAGCCGGAGTGCTGCCTTCGGCAATCACCGGCTCTGACATAGTGATGTATTGAGGGGGCGTGTCAGCCACCACTTCGTGCGGGGGTCGACACCCGCTATCTGGCCAGCGAGCCGGGGCCCCATACAGGAGATAGGGGACAAGTTTTTCAGCACTGGACTACCCCTTTAAATCATGTCACCATTACAATGTAATGCAGAAAAACACAGACTAACCACATAAATTATTATTGATAATAGCAGAAAGAAGTTGCCAATAGCAACCAATCAGAGTGCAGCTTATATGCTTCCCAGCAAAGATGAAACAAAGCAAGAAGACATCTGATTGGCTGCCGCAGACTTCTGCGCTCTAGTTCATATAGTAGGCTTTTTTCTTTTTTTTTTACATGGATTTTTCTACAGGGCTAAAGCGCGGCGCACCACGTGATCGCGACCGGCGCGCAGCAGCCTATGACGTCTCCGGCCCGTGCCCACGTGACCTCCCTCGGAGCCCTGTCAGGAAGTTCTTCCTGCAGCCGCCAGCGGTGCACTGCGCATGCCCCTAGCCACCATTTTGCCTTGTAGTGTTGTGTCGGGGGGTCGTTCTCCGGGGCGGGGGAGGCTGTGGAAATCAGGGCCCGGGAGATCACCGTAAAGAAAGGCCGAGGGAGCACTCGAGCTATTCAATCCGGCGGCACATCCATTGACGAGAAGGATCGGCGCCAGCACACAGCCCAGCCCAGGCAGACATGGCCAACATCGCGGCGCAGAGGATCAAGAGGGAGTTCAAAGAAGTGCTAAAAAGCGAGGAGGTGAGGAGAGGGTGCCGGGTGTGCTGTCATCCTGCAGGGCCCGGAGGTGTCACCCGTGTATTATTACAATAGCTCTGGAGACCGTCAGTGGCGAGGGTCGGCTGCTGACTGCCTCCCTGGAGCATGCGGTGACATCAAGAAAGCATTGGAATAGACTACTACTGCCCCCAACATTCACCCCCTGCTAACAAGTGCCCAACCCCTCAAACTTATCTACTGCATTGTCCATGGTTACAAGAACTACTACAACTCGGCTGTCTGGGCATGCTGGGACTTGTAGTTGTACAGCTGTTGGAGAGCCACAGGTTGGGGAACACTGACCTAGAGTGATCACATGACCACCCTTGCCCCATGTGATCGCTATTGCCACCTTTGTTCACACAGTCTGTCTATAACGCTGAGGTGGCGTGTAAATATCTAGTAGTTATCCTCTTACCACAGGATAAGGCGGTGTTCCCCAAGCAGTGTGCCTCCAGCTGTTGCAAAACTACAACTTCCAGCATGCCCGGACAGCCAACGGCTGTCCGGGCATGCTGGAAGTTGTAGTTTTGCAACAGCTGGAGGCACACTGCTTGGGGAAACTCTGGAATAAGATAAAACAAGCTGACAGGGGAGGGTCTGACCTCTGGGAAGCCCCTATGTTTGGCAATATCTAGAAGCCTTTTTGGTGTATTCACATATTCACACCACGTTTTTGCAATGCAGTTCCTGTATCAGGTTTTTGACGAAAAACGTAACCCTCAAAACCGGACTAAACTGTATCAAAACGTGTGTACAAATTTCAACCCATATACGGTTAGAAACTGTATACGGTTTGAAAAATGTTTGTTGCATCTGTTTTTTTTTTTTTTTTTTAAAGCAAAAAAAGTATAAGTTTTTAACTTATCACTCCGTTTTGAATAAAGTTTCACTTGTTTGATTGAAATTCCAAGAAAAAAAAAAACCTGTGCAAAGTAAAAAAAAACGGTATGGTGCACCATGCAAGCCGGATGGACCCGTTCGCACATACGGTCCTGTACGGTTCCCATTGACTCCTATGTTAAAATGTTTTATAAAAAAAACGTATCACCCGGAACAAAAAACGTGTTTTGGGTACGGGTTAAAAAAACCGGACAAAACTGTATAAGACGCAAAACGGACTAAACCTGATCATGAGTTTAACATACGGTTTACAATGTTAAGTCAATGCATACGGTTTGCTATACGGTTCCGTACGGTTTTTAACTTGAAACCATATATGGTGTGCGTGTAGCCTTAGAGAGCATTGGCTGCACATGGATGGACGCTCTCCATTTATTTCCAGGGACCCTCAGTCAGGACTTGACCTACAGGGCAGGATTAACAGGGGGCGCCTCTTTTGTAGTCATGCATCTTGAGGGAGTATTATTAAAGGGGTATTCCAGGCAAATACACATATATATATATATATATATATATATCTATATATATATATATATATATATATATATCAACTGGCTCCGGAAAGTTAAACAGATTTGTAAATTACTTCTATTAAAAAAATCTTAATCCTTCCAATAGTTATTAGCTTCTGAAGTTTTCTGTCTAACTGGTCAATGATGATGTCACGTCCCGGGAGCTGTGCATGATGGGAGAATATCCCCATAGGAACTGCACAGCTCCGGGACGTGAGTCATCAGAAAGCAGTTAGACAGAAAACAGCAATTCAACTTCAGAAGCTAATAACTATTGGAAGGATTAAGATTTTTTAATAGAAGTAATTTACAAATCTGTTTAACTTTCCAGAGCCAGTTGAGATAGATATATATATATATATATATATATATATATATATATATATATATATATATATATATATATATATAAAAAGTTTTTGCCTGGAATATTTAACCCTTGTGCCAATTAAAGCTTTCATCTTTTTTTTTCTTTTCCCCATAGGTATTTTTTAAAAGATGGAAGCTGGTTGCTATGGGCAACTGATCCTGTGCACAAGGCTTGATCTCCCTTTCTATTTTATTTTTTTATTTTTACTTTTGGTCTAGATTGTCGCGGAGGCTTCATCCGAAAATTATGTCTTGTCTTCTGCAGCCACAGATTCTATCTACATGTCAGGTGCAGGAAGGGTCACGACGGACGCTGTCGTGTCCTCGACCCTTCAGAAACCTGGACCACGTCACTTCTAAGTATCCCTCCCAGCTCTGGTCATCAAAATGACAGCACTTGCAGGCAGAAGCAACCGATGGCAGATCATTGCTGCTCTTGCCCGCCTAGTGCTAAACACACTTATAGGGCAGCAGTGCATAGGACTAGGGGTTACCAAAGTGTTAACCCAGAACCTAAAGATGAACCCTAATCCTATACACTACCCCTTCTATAAGTGTGTTTAGCACTAGGCAGCACTCATAGTAGGGCTGCAGTGAGCAGGATGACTCTGCCATGGATTGCTTCTGCCTGTGCGTGCTGTCATTTTTGACGAACAAAACGGGAATAGGGTCGTGCACGCGCTTAGTAACTCTCATGCAGAATGAGTCAAGAAAAATAACACTAAACCACTACGTTACTTGTTCTTAAAAGGGTTTCCTATTTTGGAAATTTATCATTGATCCACAAAATAAGGAAGTGTTTCCCTACCAGTGTGCCTCCAGCTGTTGGGAAACTACAACTAACAGCATGCTGGGATTTGTAGATTTGCAACACCTGGAGGAACACTGTTTGGGAAACACTGGCTAGCAGATTAGTGGGGGTCCGACCGCTGGAACCTTCCCTGTTTTAGAGAATGGAGGAGAAATGTACTGCACATGAATGGAGCGACAACATGCGTGCGTGACCAGCACTCCATTCATTCTTGATGGGACCTCCAAACATTGCCAAATTTGATGTGTTACAGTTAGAGATGAGCGAACTTACAGTAAATTCGATTTGTCACGAACTTCTCGGCTCGGCGGTTGCTGACTTTTCCTGCATAAATTAGTTCAGCTTTCCGGTGCTCTGGTGGGCTGGAAAAGGTGGATACAGTCCTAGGAAAAAGTCTCCTAGGACTGTATCCACCTTTTCCAGCCCACGGGAGCACCTGAAAGCTGAACTCATTTATGCAGGAAAAGTCATCAACTGCCGAGTCGAGAAGTTCGTGACGAATTGAATTTACTGTAAGTTCGCTCATCTCTAGTTACAGTGTTTGGAAGCCCTATAGAGAATGAATGGATTGCAGGCTGTGCTCTTATGATGTGCTCCGTTCATATCCCGGCACAATTCTGCGGAAAGCTTTCAGGGCAGGGGGTAACTTATTGAAATGAGTAGTGATGACCAGCCCAGTACCCTGGCACCTTCCACTTGGGACTGTTCCTAGTAATACCATAGAATTGGTCTTTTTTTTTTTTTTTTTCTCACCCTTTTGACAGCTGGAGTTTTGTTACATTTGACAAGGTTGTGCAGAGATTCTGACAGAAACCTGGAGAAAATGAGTGACAGCACTGGCCTTGCAGGGAACTGCAGTTTTGCCCGTTCATTTGTCCAAGTGCGGGTGGCCAGGCACAGAAGTGCAAGGAAAATTGGCAAAGGGGACAATGGGACCCCAATAATCAGAACCCCCCCCCCCCTTTATAAAGTGATAATATGTCAGCTTCCTAGACTTTTCAGTGTCAATATTGCAGCAGTCCCCTATGTCTGCATCACTAGGCTGATTTGTCATTCAGCTTTCTTAGGCTACTGAATGGCAGAACGTTACTGTGGGCATTGTACAGGCAGCCATGCCAGGTAAGAAACAGCGGGCAGAATCTT
This sequence comes from Hyla sarda, assembly GCF_029499605.1. Lineage (NCBI taxonomy): Eukaryota > Metazoa > Chordata > Amphibia > Anura > Hylidae > Hyla > Hyla sarda. The sequence goes on from NC_079189.1 coordinate 83,975,687, forward strand.
ATACCATGACTGAACATGACGGCTCAGTAACTTGTGTTCCTCCGCTGTATAGACGCCTATTCATGTGCAGGTAAAGCATAACTAGAATATTTTCTATTAGCATTCTAGTAATACAGCACCTCTGTGACACGGCTACCTATGCTGGCGTCATGCTTGCATTATACGGGAGCAGTTTTATGCAACTTTCTATGGCATAGACCCACGGTCAGACTGAGGGATTTGGCCGTCATTCAGACACAAAAATGTTACAAATGTTGTAAAATGGTGAGTAACGGTTTGTATGTCTTTGTGTAAATATACACTTGAAGCACATAGAAGGTAGAGATGAGCGAACTTACAGTAAATTCGAGTCGTCATGAACTTCTCGACTCGGCAGTTGATTACTTATCCTGCATAAATGAGTTCAGCTTTCAGGTGCTCCGGTGGCTGGAAAAGGTGGATACAGTCCGAGGAAAGAGTCTCCTAGGAATGTATCCACCTTTTCCAGCCCACCGGAGCACCTGAAAGCTGAACTAATTTATGTAGGATAAGGCATCAACTGCCGAGCCGAGAAGTTTGTGACAAATCGAATTTACTGTAAGTTCGCTCATCTCTAATAGAAGGCTAGGAGAGCAGTATTTGTGGTTCATGTTATATGGATCCCCTGCAGTATTATACACCAGATTACGGTTGTATAGGACCTATATGCTATTGCCATTAATCTTGTGTATGGGAGTCACCACAGTCCTAGAACCTCAGCTGTGTTTCTACAGTCAGTTTATAGGGTATTTTTGAGATTTGAACCATTGTTCATTTTTATATACTGATAGTCTCTTTAACCCCTTAACAATGCAGATGTACGTGCTGATGCTCTGCTACTTAACGCACCAGGACATACATTTAGGTCCTGTACATGATGTGAGCACCGGATCGGTGCTCGCATCATGCACGGCAGGTCCCAGCTGCTATCAGCAGCAGGGACCTGCTGGTAATGGCAAACATCAGCGATTGCACTGGTGTCCGCCATTAACCCCTCAGATGCCGTGTTCAATACAGATCACAGCATCTGCGGCAATGCGTTTTTATTAAAATGGATGATCGGATCGCCCGTGGTGCTGCCACGGGGAGCTGATCATCCAACATGGTGGCCGGAGTTCCCCTCACCTGCTCCGGCCATCATCCCAGGGTCTTCTTCTCTGGTCTGAGATTGAGCAGACCAGAGAAGATGGCTGATAATACTGATCAGTGCTATGTCCTATGCATAGTACTGTTCAGTATCTGCAATCTAATTGCATGATATAATGTTAATGATCCCCCAACGGTGTAAACGTCTGTTTTTGTGAATAAAAAAATAATTAAAAAAAAGCGACTTAACTGTTACATACCGATAAAAAGTACAGATCATGGTGCAAAAAATGAGCCCTCATACATCCCCGTATATGGAAAATTGAGAACATTATAGGTGGTCAAATAGAGCGATTTTAAACACCACTTTTGTTTAAAAAGTTTGAGATCTTTTTTTTTAAAGCCGCACAATAATAGAAAAGCATATAACATTTTAATTGTATTGACCCACAGAATAAAGAGAACCTGTCATTTTTACCATCAATTGTACAGCGTGAAAACGAAACCTTCCAAAATATGCAAAATTTTGGTTTTCTTTTAAATATATTTTGGTTGTGCCATACATGCTATGGTAAAACGATGTCATTACAAAGGACAATTGGTTGCACAAAAAACAAGCCCTCACATGGGTCTGCGAATGAAATATAAGAGTTATGATTTTTAGAAGGCAAGGAGTAAAAAATGAAAATGCTAAAATAAAATGGGCTGTGTCCTTAAGAGGTTAAAAAGTAAGGATAGTAACATTCCTTTAAAGTGTCCTGTTAAAAAAAAAAAAAAAAAAATTAAAAAATTTAACATCAGTCGGGGTCTCAGTGCTGACACCCCCAATTATCAGGATAACGAGTGGGGATAAGCTCGCGGTAGCACCCTTTACTTCCCTGCTCTCAGCAATGTTTTTCTCACTGCTCCTTTTTAAAGGAAAAGTGTCAGTCACCTGTACTAACCAGTGGTACTGGCTGGTAGTGCGGGTGAGGCTGATTAAAATGCTGCATATCATGCCTTGATCTGTTGCGGCGTTCCTTCGTAATGTTCCTAATTTATACAAATGACCAGTCAGTGGCACGGGCGGAGTTATGATGGCGTCTTCGGGTACTGTAATGTCTCAGCGCTCGGCCCACTCATACATATTCACACAATCCCTGCTCTGTATTTACTCCTACTGCGCATGAGTGGATGATGGCCGCAGCCATCTTGGATCATTCGCACATGCACAGAAGGAGTAAATACAGAGCAGGGAAGTGGAGGGGATTGTATGAATATGTATGAGTGGGCTGAGTGCTGAGACCTCAGTGCCCGAGGTTGCCATCATTACTCCGCTTGTGCCACTAACTGGTCATTTGTATAATCGCAATTAGGAACAGAAGTCTGTAAGGCAAAGATTGCTGTGAGCGGGATAGTAAAAAGCGCTACTACACAACTATCCCTGCTCGTTCTCTTTATTGGTGGGGGGTGTCAGTACTAAGACCCCGACTAAGAAAACTTTTGACATGTCTGTGACACAACAAATTTTTTTTTCCCCCAAAGAGATACATGGAGGGGGAGTGTCGGCCGCGGCTTCTTGCGGGGGTTGGAACAGCCACTTCCGGCAGACTGCTGGGGCCCCTTTCAGGAGATCGCGGGGAGTCCCTGCAGTCTGAGCCCTGCAATCTATAACTTGGGGATAAGTTACAGTAAAGTTATCCTTTGCATAGGGGATAAGTTATGTTTCACTGCACTACTCCTTTAACCTCTTAAGGACACAGCTCATACCATACAAAATTTTTTTTTTTTTTTTGTGGGAAAATTGAAAAGAAAAACCCAAACTTTTTAAACAATTTGTATGTTTTAAATGGCCCTATTCTGACCCCTTTAACTCTAATTTTATTTTTTTAAATTCACATACGGGGCTGTATCAGGGCTAATTTTTTGCACTGTGAGTAGATTTTATTGGTACCACTTTTGTGTATATGTGACTTTTTGATCACTTAATTTTTTCTGGGATGGGATGTGACTAAGAAGCAGCAAATTTTTTATTTTTTTATTTATGCCATACACCATTCATAAAATGTTTGCATCCTAAAATAAATACATTTATATTTTGTAAAAATATATTTTGATAGTTTGGACACTTACACACGTGCCGATATCAAATATGTTTAGTAATTTGTTTTTTTTACTCTCTTTAGGGAAAATGGTCAATGAAATTTTTTTTATTAGCGGATGGGTTTTTCCACATAGGGGACTATTTATAATATTGTTCAGTGCTATGTATAGGAATAGCACTGATCAGTGTTATAGGCGATCTTCTTCTTTGGTCTGCTTGATGTCAGAAAAGAAGACCCAGGGATGACGGCCGGAGTAGGTGAGGGGACCTCCACCCGCCATCTTGGTTGTTTGGATTCCCATGATCTGATCATTCATTCAAAAGCCTGTATTGCTGTAGATGTTGTGATCTGTATTGATCACGGCATCTGAGGGATTAATGGCGGGCATCAGTGCGATTGCTGATGTCCGCCATTACCGGTGGGTCCCTGGCTGCTTGATAGGAGCCGGGACCTGCCGTGCATGATGTGAGCACCAGTCCGATGCCTATGTCATGTACAGGGCGTAAATGTACATCCTGGTGCCTTAAGTACCACCGCATCAGGATGTACATTTACGTCTATTGTCCTTAAGGGTTATGGCTGGTCTTGGGTCTAATGGCCCAAATTGATGGCACTATAGGGCTCTATTACCCCTATGCCTGGATTGAGATGGAAGGGGCTGTTGCATCTTTATTCTGATGCGAGGGGGATCCTAGGTGTTGGACCAGAACCCATCATTGTCCCGTGGATGACCCGATGTTATAGTTACAGCCTATATAAAGGAATTCATTACATGTCTTAAGATGTTCCAGAGCTTACGGTCTGTATTGCCATCAAAATCTTGTTGGTTATTATTAGAGACAGTGACCAAGTCTGTCCAGACACTTCTTTGCTGAGCTCCTGTGATGCAGAGGGATGGATGACTATACTTCACTGTGTAAATCATTAGATCTCTTTCCAGACACCGAGCCCACAAGGAATGCTGGCAGATTACAGCTCTGAAGCCTGCAGAATTGGGAATTTTTAGGCATGGTTGGCATAACCATATTTTTATTCTAAGAGAACAATAAAAAGAAAATTTAGGGGCAGACTAGATGGACCAGGTGGTCTTTTTCTGTCATCAGTCTTCTATGTTTCATCTAATGCAGTGTTTCCCAACTAGTGTGCCTCCAGCTGTTGCAAAACTACAACTCCCAGCATGTCCGGACAGGTCTCTGGCTGTCCGGGTAGGCTGGGAGTTGTAGTTGTGCAACAGCTGGAGGCACATTGGTTGGGAAACACTGTTCTAATGCAGCACATGCCGATTCACATATGGGTTCACTGTGGATTTGGATGGG